>NC_057796.1:366205530-366213675 GCF_018294505.1 Triticum aestivum
GTCGCCCCGTCGCCGCCCGAGCCCCGCTGCCCTCGCCGCCCCTCGCCCGCCCCGCCGGAGCTGCCCGCCGAGGTAGCCGAAGCCGCCGCCGCCGAGTCCGGTTTTTTTTAAAAAAAACCGATTCGGTTTATTTTTTTCAAAACCCTAGTTTTTTATAGATTGGTTTATTTTATTTTGGTTTTATTAATTAGTGAACGTTCACCGACCCGTTCGTTTTAACGAACGTGTTCGTCGGATTGTCGCTGTTAACGAACGTTCGTTCGTTTAACTGTTCGTCAGTTTTTCTTTTTCGTCGGATTTTCCGCCATTATTCCAGATCGTGATTTCCGATCAGATCTTCGTTTTTGTTTAACTTTTCGCTCGTTTATCGGAATCAGGCGATTCAAGCGCCTAGAGTTTCATCTCAAAATTCTTTTTCCGTTTAACCTACTCAAACAAGTTTTTGCTACTGTAAAATTTGACTTAGATCCAGATTAGTAAACGAAGCTTGTTTCTTTCGCCGTTTGACCTTCGTTGCTTCGTTTGAGTTGAATCTTTTTGCAAACCGGAGTTCTTAAGTTGAACTTTCTGGTTAGATCTTTATTTGAGTTTTACTTGTGCATTAGATGAGTACTTATTGTTTGCTTGTTTGTTTGCGATAGAGTACCCGGAGTGCGCCGCTTGCTACTTCGAATCTCTAGGTTTCACGGACCATCAGCAAGGCAAGTAACACTTTGATCATACTCTTCACTACCAAGTTTTATTGCATTAGATCAACCCTCAAACATTGCATGGTTAGGATCTAATTAAATTGTGGATATTGGGAAGTAGTTGAGGTAGTACCTATTACCTGTTTATTGTCAAACCCTTGGGAGTTACTTCTACGTTTGCTTATATCGCTATGCTATGCTTGTAGACGTGGATTGGGTTTGAGAGATATTCATGACAGATGTGAGATTGTTAATTAATGGTTTACTTAAGGTGGCAACTAAAACTCACATCTGGGTGGATTGAGGCACCTGGAGAACCCAGTGCTGCCTGTATTTTTTGGATATCCCGGAGTACCCGTGTGATCATCCTATGGACCGCCACCCAGGCTCAAAGGGATCATGAGATCATTCATGCTAGAAACTTCCGTGTGCAGCCACAAGCTATTATGGGCTCTAGCATAGTGGAGTAGGTTGTGTGAGCTCTTGAAGAGGTAGACTAGCAGATGTAGGGGATGTAGGTGGTACTGTCTACCCGGAGTAGAGAGTTAACGCTTCTGAAAGACTGTGGCTCGGTCATCCGTTTCTCAAACACCATGAAGTGCGAGAATCCCAACGGAGGAGATCGAGTCTTGTGGGGAAAAGTGCACAAACCTCTGTAGAGTGTACAAACTAATCATGGTTAGCCGTGTCCCCGGTTATGGACAACTTGAGTATCTAGTACTTGGATTATCATATGAATCTCATCATCATGTTACTTTAATTAATTTTGTTGGGTTAATGATGATACTTAATTGGGATTGAGTTGGAGGTACCTTCTCAATGTTTCACAACCACCATGATAGTTAAATAAAATTTATTCCTTTGAAGTAGGGAAAAACTGGCTTTTCGCAAAACTGTAACCATAGAGCTTTCTACCAGCCATACATGCATGTAGTATAGCATTATTATGTTCATTACTCTCTATGTGTTACATTGCCAGCATATTCCATGTGCTGCCCGTTTTCGGGCTGCAACGTTTTATGTTGCAGACTTTTCAGACGACGAGTAAGGTGCCTTAGGTCGTGGTCTTATACTCAGTGATGCCGTTGGAGTTGATGGACTCACTTATCTTCCAAGTCTTCCGCTGTTATCGTTTTAGATGGCCTTGAGCCATATTTATCATACTTATTCTCTTTTGAGATATTCGTTGTAATAAGTGTGTGATTGCTACTCTGTTATAAATCCTCCATTTGTACTGTGCGTGTCAGCATTACTGATCCAGGGATGACACTGGTGCACAACAGCACAGACTGTTTGAGGTCTGGTTGCTACAAAGGTGGTATCAGAGCACACGCTGACTGTTGGACACGACCACTAAGCTTAAACCCTAGAACACTTCTCTCTTCTCATTTCTGACTCCTCTCCACTTTCTACTCTTTTAGGAATGGCGGATGCAAGGAACATGTTCATGCAACCAGATGAAGATACGCCTTTTGGACGACACTTGAAGGAAGTCACTAAGTACTTGAACATTGGAATACCAAGCATCACCGGAACCTACAACGCCACATTACCTGAAGAGGAGAGCTGGAAGATTCAAGTTCAAGTTCCAGGAAGGACGTTTACGCCAGTCACTGAGCCTATAAAGTTGGCTTTTGAAGCACCAACCTGGAGTTTAGGGAAGAGCATGGCAGCCCACATCTCTATGGGACGCATTGGAGAAGTCTACCACAGGGAGCTTAAGGATACTATTTATCAGATTTGTGGACGCCGAGACGAGCAATGGGAGATGATTAGCACCAAGAAGGATGGATCAATTGCAGCTTTCATCCAGGAGCAAAACCAACACATTCGTCGCCTGGAGAACCAGATGTGCTTAGACAAGATAGATCTGAAGAAGGCATTGATGAAGGTCAAGGAGTTGGAGGAAGAACTCAAGGCTACACGCGAGGATTATTTGGAGGAAATCGTCGCACTAGTAGGGAAGAATGACGACCTGGAGAAGAAGATTGGAGTATTCATGGGAAATCCAGTATCAAAAGCAGAAGATGATGAATGCGCTTGCCCGGATAACTACATCATCATCGACGACACCGACTCGGACCCCAGTGAAGATGACTTTGTTGATGAAGCTGGAGCAGATATCATGGAGTCTTCGACTGATCAAAATTTCTAATAGACCACCATATCAGTAGTAGTATTCCCCCATATATATAGTATAGTTCAAGCACTTTTGTAACGCTAGTTAGATCGACTGTATGCCTTGTTTGAATTGATTGAGTGATATTGATTGTGTTTGTCTCATGAGCATATGGGTAGTGTTTTCTCTCTAGACCTCATTCTATTCTAAACTCTCATCTTTTCTAACCTATCAGATGCTTCTGAGACGCGACACCGGATTTGTTTTCCCACCGGAGATCACCCAGTTGATTCAGCAACGGAATGCCCTGATGCAAGTGTTAGTACAGAACCAAGGCAACAACAACAACAACAACAACCCACCACCACCTGTTGATCACCTAGCCCGTTTCTTGAGGCTAAATCCGCCGGTGTTTTCCAGCAGCACCGAGCCGATTGTTGCAGATGATTGGCTCCGCAAAGTTGGAAGGGAGTTGACCACTGCAGGATGCACAGATGCGGAAAGAGTGCGCTTTGCCGCACATCAGCTTGATGGACCCGCAACATCATGGTGGGAGAATTACACAGCCACACACCCTATTGACACTGTCACATGGGACCAGTTTCAGCAAGCTTTCCATACTGCCCATGTTTCTGCAGGAGCTATGGCTATGAAGAAGCGTGAATTTCGCAACCTACGCCAAGGAGGACGCACCGTAGGCCAGTATGTGGAGGACTTTAGTAAGTTAGCACGTTATGCTCCCGATGACGTTGCTACAGATGCAGCCAAGCAGGAGAAGTTTCTCGAAGGATTGAATGATGAGCTGAGCATGCAGTTGATGGTAGCAACCTTCAACAACTACCAGGAGTTGGTAGATAGAGCTCTCATGATTGAAGGGAAGCAACAGCAGATTGAAAACCGTAAGAGGAAGTATGGACAAGGGAAGTACAATTCTGGAGCTCAGCAAAAGCCACGTTTTACCCCGAAATCGGGAGGACAGTTTCAGCATACCCATGGAGGAGGTAGTTCGCACAACCATAGTGGACCCAAGAATGGTAATGGGAATGGAGGAAGCAACGGGCAGAACCGTAATAACCCATCTACCCCAGCCAAGAGGGATCTAAGTCACATTACTTGTTTCAAGTGCCAGAAGACTGGACATTATGCAACTGACTATCCTGAAGCCCAGAATGGAAATGGCAATGGAAGCTCTGGGAAGAAGCCAAACCCTTTCAACAAAGGACATGTTAACCACGTTAGCGTGGAAGAGGTTGAAGCACAGCCTGATGCAGTAATAGGTAAGTTTTTGGTTAAGTCATTTACTGCACTCGTTCTTTTTGATACTGGTGCATCGCATTCATACATATCAAGGGGATTTGTGGATAAGTATAAACTGCCAACCCAAGCCCTTAGGTCACCCATGTTAGTAACCTCGCCAGGAGCAGAGTATATCTCTAGTTTATGGTGTGAACGGTTACCATTAAGGATTGGTAACTACGTGTTTCCCTCAGACCTAATAATATTGGAATCGCAAGGATTGGATGTGATATTAGGCATGGATTGGTTATCAAAGTATGAAGGGAACATTGAGTGCGCCAGTAAGTCGATTTTGCTTACCACCCCAGAAGGAAGAAGGATTAAGTATGTATCCCGGCATGTGCCGAAGAGGACTCAAGTGAATTCCTTATCAGGAGTTGTACAGGAGGAAGTACCAGTGGTGAAGGATTACCCGGATGTATTTCCAGAAGAGTTGCCAGGCATGCCACCGGATAGAGACATTGAGTTTCTGATTGAACTTTTGCCAGGCACAGGACCGATATCTAATAGACCGTACAGGATGCCCGCAAAAGATTTGGAGGAAATTAAGAAGCAGATTAAGGAGTTACTGGATAAAGGCTATATTCGCCCAAGTTCGTCACCTTGGGGATCGCCTGTGCTTCTAGTGGAGAAGAAAGATGGATCGTTGAGGATGGTTGTTGATTATCGTGGATTGAATGAAGTGACCATCAAAAACAAGTACCCACTGCCGATGATCAATGATCTGTTTGACCGATTACAAGGAGCTAAGGTATTTTCCAAGATCGATCTATGATCAGGATACCATCAGTTAAAGATTCGAGAGCAGGATATACCTAAGACGGCTTTTACCACCAGGTATGGGCTATATGAGTATACCGTTATGTCATTTGGTCTGACTAACGCACCTGCCTATTTCATGAACCTGATGAATAAAGTGTTTATGGAGTTTTTGGATAAGTTCGTCGTGGTGTTCATTGACGATATTTTAGTCTACTCCAAAAATGAAGAAGAGCATAAGGAGCATTTGCGTTTGGTACTTGAGAAGCTCAGAGAACACCAGTTATACGCCAAGTTCAGCAAATGTGAATTTTGGCTGAAGGAAGTTGGATTCCTCGGACATGTTATATCCGGAGAAGGAATAGCAGTAGACCCCGCCAAAGTTGACACAGTAACAAGTTGGGTATCACCCACGTCAGTTGGAGAGATCCGGAGTTTCCTTGGACTCGCAGGATACTACCGGAGATTCATTGAGAATTTCTCAAAGATTGCAAAGCCCATGACAGAGCTGTTAAAGAAGGACACCAAATTCAATTGGACTGAGGAATGTGAAGCTAGTTTCCAAGAGTTGAAGAAACGATTGGTTACATCACCAGTGTTGATTCTGCCAGATCAACGCAAGGATTATGAAGTATATTGCGACGCTTCTCGTCGAGGACTTGGAGCAGTGCTTATGCAGGAAGGAAGAGTTGTTTCATATGCTTCACGGCAACTTAAACCCCATGAGAAGAATTATGCCACGCATGATTTGGAGTTAGCAGCCGTAGTGCATGCGTTGAAGACATGGAGACATTTTCTCATCGGAAACCATTGTCAGGTGTACACGGATCACAAGAGTTTGAAGTACATTTTCACGCAGAAGGAGTTAAATCTCAGGCAGAGGAGATGGTTGGAGCTTATTAAGGACTATGATATGAGATTGCATTATCACCCCGGAAAGGCTAACGTAGTAGCAGACGCGTTGAGCCGCAAGGGTCATGTCAACACACTCATGACAGGAGAGCTACCCCAGGAGTTAGTCGAGGATCTTCGCAAGCTATGTCTGGAGATAGTTCCAAGAGGCTATTTAGCAACATTGGAGATTCAGTCTACCCTGATGGAAAAGATCAGAGAAGCTCAGAAGACAGACAAGGAGATTGGCGAGATAAAGGAAAAGTTGAGCAAAGGGAAAGCCAAGGGATTTCGTGAGGATGAGCACGATACCTTATGGTTTGAGGACCGCGTTTATGTGCCCAATGATCCGGAGATCAGGAAGTTGATCTTGCAAGAGGCCCATGATTCACCGTATTCAATTCACCCAGGAAATACCAAGATGTATTTGGATTTGAAGGATACTTTCTAGTGGACCGGAATGAAGAAGGATATTGCGGAGTATGTAGCAGTTTGTGATGTATGTCAGAGAGTGAAGGCAGAACATCAGAAGCCAACGGGATTGCTACAACCATTGCTGATACCCGAATGGAAGTGGGATAAACTAGGCATGGATTTTATCACGGGATTGCCCAGGACTCGTTCAGGCTATGACTCAATATGGGTTGTAGTCGACCGTTTGACGAAAGTAGCTCATTTCATCCCAGTGAAGACCACTTACACCAGTGCTAAGTTGGCAAAGATATACATGACCAGAATCGTATGTTTGCATGGAGTTCCGAGGACCATTGTATCAGATAGAGGAACCCAGTTTACCTCGAAGTTTTGGAATCAGTTACATGAAACTTTGGGAACCAGGCTAGAATTCAGTACAGCCTTTCACCCACAGACAGATGGACAGACCGAGAGAGTCAATCAGATTTTGGAAGACATGTTGAGAGCCTGTGCGCTAGATTATGGATCTAGTTGGGACGACAATTTGCCATATGCAGAGTTTTCTTACAACAACAGTTATCAAACTAGTTTGAAGATGGCCCCTTTCGAAGCTTTGTACAGAAGGAGGTGTAGAACACCATTGTTATGGGACGAAGTTGGGGACCGTCAGTTGTTTGGACCAGATTTGATTAAGGAGTCTGAACTGAAAGTGAGGTTGATTCGCGATAGGCTCAAGGTAGCCCAGTCCAGGCAGAAGAGTTATGCGGATTCTAAATGTAAGGGGACATTTCACGAAGTCAGAGACAGAGTTTATCTTCGAGTATCACCACTTCGAGGAGTGAAGCGCTTTGGAGTTAAGGGAAAGTTAGCGCCTCGTTTTGTAGGACCATACAGAGTTTTGGAACGTATGGGAGAAGTTGCCTACAAGCTGGAATTGCCTGAAGGATTGTCAGGAGTTCATGATGTATTTCACGTTTCCTAGTTGAAGAAGTGCCACGCAGAGATGGCTGAGATACCACTGAGAGATACAGTGCCACTGGAAGCGATTCAGCTGGAAAGTGATTTGACCTATGAGGAGAAACCAGTTAAGATTCTTGAGTATGCCAGCCGAGTCACCCGCAGTAAGGTTATCAAGTTTTGCAAAGTCCAGTGGAGTCACCATACTGAAGATGAAGCCACCTGGGAGCGAGAGGAAGATCTACGGAAGAACCACTCTCACCTATTTTCTAGCCAACCCGAATCTCGAGGGCGAGATTCATCTTAAGGGGGTAGGTTTGTAACATCCCAAAATTTCAATTTGGAATGTTATACATTAGATCATCATTGCATAGCATATTTATTTGCATTTTGGCAAATCCTCGATAAATCCTAAGCAACTCAAGGACCCTCAGAGAGAGTTGGGGATTTTCCCGGTTTTTCATATTTGATTTTTATCAAATAATAAAACGAGGATTTTGGTTTTAATTATTTTTCTATCCGAAAAAATATATTTCGTATTTAAAAAAATGAGAGGAGAAAATATGACTTCTCCAAAATAATTGAAATGTTGGAGGCAAAATATTAAAATCAAATATTGGATTTTATTCAAATTTTATTTGCAATTTTAATTGCATTAAAAAAATTGCACGTTTTCAAAACTGCATTTTTGGGCCAAGAAAATGTTCATCTCGTTCTAATTATTCTAGTTAGACGGGAAAAATTTGTTTTAGCACTTTTGGATTTTTATTTTTTTTTCTACGATTTTTTTTAGATTCGGCGAATTTTTTTATTTTTAAAAATAAATCCCGCGCCCGACTGGGCCGAGGCCCAGCCGAGCCAGGCCGGCCCGTTCCCGCGTCGTCTCCCACCCGGAGACCACTGCGCCGCCGCCCCGAGTCCGGCTCGAGCACGCCGCCCGCCGCCGCCTTGCCCCCTCCTCCACGCCACCCCCTCCCCTCCTATAAGTACCCCCCCTCTCCTCACCCCGCCGCCCCAACC
>NC_057796.1:366214133-366241458 GCF_018294505.1 Triticum aestivum
ATTCGGTTTCTTTTTTTTCAAAACCCTAGTTTTTTTTATAGATTGGTTTATTTTATTTTGGTTTTATTAATTAGTGAACGTTCACCGACCCGTTCGTTTTAACGAACGTGTTCGTCGGATTGTCGCTGTTAACGAATGTTCGTTCGTTTAACTGTTCATCAGTTTTTCTTTTTCGTCGGATTTTCCGCGATTATTCCAGATCATGATTTCCGATCAGATCTTCGTTTTCGTTTAACTTTTCGCTCGTTTATCGGAATCAGGCGATTCAAGCGCCTAGAGTTTCATCTCAAAATTCTCTTTCCGTTTAACCTACTCAAACAAGTTTTTTCTACTGTAAAATTTGACTTAGATCCAGATTAGTAAACGAAGCTTGTTTCTTTCGCCGTTTGACCTTCGTTGCTTCGTTTGAGTTGAATCTTTTTGCAAACCGGAGTTCTTAAGTTGAACTTTCTGGTTAGATCTTTATTTGAGTTTTACTTGTGCATTAGATGAGTACTTATTGTTTGCTTGTTTGTTTGCGATAGAGTACCCGGAGTGCGCCGCTTGCTACTTCGAATCTCTAGGTTTCACGGACCATCAGCAAGGCAAGTAACACTTTGATCATACTCTTCACTACCCAGTTTTATTGCATTAGATCAACCCTCAAACATTGCATGGTTAGGATCTAATTAAATTGTGGGTATTGGGAAGTAGTTGAGGTAGTACCTATTACCTGTTTATTGTCAAACCCTTGGGAGTTACTTCTACGTTTGCTTATATCGCTATGCTATGCTTGTAGACGTGGATTGGGTTTGAGAGATATTCATGACAGATGTGAGATTGTTAATTAATGGTTTACTTAAGGTGGCAACTAAAACTCACATCTGGGTGGATTGAGGCACCTGGAGAACCCAGTGCTGCCTGTATTTTTTGGATATCCCGGAGTACCCGTGTGATCATCCTATGGACCGCCACCCAGGCTCAAAGGGATCATGAGATCATTCATGCTAGAAACTTCCGTGTGCAGCCACAAGCTATTATGGGCTCTAGCATAGTGGAGTAGGTTGTGTGAGCTCTTGAAGAGGTAGACTAGCAGATGTAGGGGATGTAGGTGGTACTGTCTACCCGGAGTAGAGAGTTAACGCTTCTGAAAGACTGTGGCTCGGTCATCCGTTTCTCAAACACCATGAAGTGCGAGAATCCCAACGGAGGAGATCGAGTCTTGTGGGGAAAAGTGCACAAACCTCTGCAGAGTGTACAAACTAATCATGGTTAGCCGTGTCCCCGGTTATGGACAACTTGAGTATCTAGTACTTGGATTATCATATGAATCTCATCATCATGTTACTTTAATTAATTTTGTTGGGTTAATGATGATACTTAATTGGGATTGAGTTGGAGGTACCTTCTCAATGTTTCACAACCACCATGATAGTTAAATAAAATTTATTCCTTTGAAGTAGGGAAAAACTGGCTTTTCGCAAAACTGTAACCATAGAGCTTTCTACCAGCCATACATGCATGTAGTATAGCATTATTATGTTCATTACTCTCTATGTGTTACATTGCCAGCATATTCCATGTGTTGACCCGTTTTCGGGCTGCAACG
This sequence comes from Triticum aestivum, assembly GCF_018294505.1. Lineage (NCBI taxonomy): Eukaryota > Viridiplantae > Streptophyta > Magnoliopsida > Poales > Poaceae > Triticum > Triticum aestivum. The sequence continues at coordinate 366,215,722 of NC_057796.1, forward strand.
TTTTATGTTGCAGACTTTTCAGACGATGAGTAAGGTGCCTTAGGTCGTGGTCTTATACTCAGTGATGCCGTTGGAGTTGATGGACTCACTTATCTTCCAAGTCTTCCACTGTTATCGTTTTAGATGGCCTTGAGACATATTTATCATACTTATTCTCTTTTGAGATATTCGTTGTAATAAGTGTGTGATTGCTACTCTGTTATAAATCCTCCATTTGTACTGTGCGTGTCAGCATTACTGATCCAGGGATGACACTGGTGCACAGCAGCACAGACTGTTTGAGGTCTGGTTGCTACACTTTCTCATCTGAGTTTTACCCTTGCATCTATGCTTGAGTGCTTATGTATGCTATTGTTTGTTTGTGATAGAATTCCCGGAGTCCGAAGCGTGCTACTACGAGTCTCTAGGGTTTGCAGATCGTCAGCAAGGCAAGTAACACTTTGATCATACCCCTTTATTACCCAGTTTTTATGCATTAGTTCCAATCCTCAAACATTGCATGAGTAGGGTCTCTTAACATGTGGGTTTGGGAAGTAGATGATGAGGTAGGAACCTATTGCCTTTTATTATCAAACCCTTGGGAGTTACTTCTACGTTATGCTTATACTGCCATGCTATGCTAGTAGACGTGGATTGGTTGAGTGTATCCATGACAGATGTGAGATTGTTAATTAATGGTTAACTTAAGGTGGCTACTTAAATACACATCTGGGTGGATTGGTTGCGGGCACCTGGAGAATCCAGTGTTGTCCTAGGATATCCCGAAGTACCCGTGTGATCATCCTATGGTTCGCCACCCAGGCTCAAAGGGATCATAAGATTAGTCATGCTAGAAACTTCCGTGTGTAGCCACAAGCCATTATGGGCTCTGGCATAGTTGAGTATGTTGTGTGACCTCTTTCAGTGGTAGGCTAGCAGATGTAGGGGAAAGTAGGTGTAACTGTCTACCTAGAGTAAAGAGTTAATGCTTCTAAAAGACTATGTCTCGGTCATCCGTTTCATAAACACCATGTTGTGCGAGAAATTCAACGGAGGAGATCGAGTCTTGTGGGGAAAAGTGCGCAAACCTCTACAGAGTGTATAAACTAATCATGGTTAGCCGTGTCCCCGGTTATGGACATCTTGAGTATCTGGTTCTTGAATTGTCATGTTGATCTCAACACTCTAAATTAATTTGTTGGGTTATTAATACTCCTTAATTGGGATTGAGTTGGAGGAACCTTCTCAATGTTTATAAACTACCATGATAGTTAAACAAAAAACATTCCTTTGCTGTAGGGAAAAATTGGCTTTTCTCAAAAATATGTTAACCATAGAGCCTCCACCAGCCATATATGCATGTAGTGATAGCATTTACTAGTTCATTGCTCTACTGTGTTATTTTGCCAGCATATTCCATTGTGCTGACCCATTCCAGGCTGCAACATATTATGTTGCAGACTTTTCAGACGAAGAGTAAGGTGCGCTAGGTCGTTGTCGTGCACTCAGCTATGCTGTTGGAGTTGATGGACTCATTTACCTTCGATGCTTCCGCAGTTATCTTATTTAGATGGCCTTAAGCCATATTATTGTAATAAGTTCTCTTTTGAGACATTTGATGTAATAAGTGTGTGTTTGCACTCTGTTATAAATCCTTCAAGTACTGTGTGTGTCAGCATTACCGATCCAGGGATGACACTTATGCACAGAGATTTGACCGTTTGAGGTCGGATCGCTACAAGATGGTATCAGAGACCACGCTGATTGTAGGACATGACCACTAAGATAAGCCATAGGTCACTCTTCTCTACTCATTTCTGACTCCTCTCCATTTTCCACTTTGTAGATGGCGGACCCAAGGAACAAGTTTGCACAACCGGATGAAGACACACCTTTTGGACGACACCTGAAGGAAGTCACTAGGTACCTGAACATCGGAATACCAAGTTTCACCGGGACCTACACCGCCACTTTACCAAAAGAGGAGCGTTGGATGATTCGAGTTCAAGTTCTAGGAAGGACATTCACGCCAGTTACTGAGCCCATAGAGTTTTCCTTTGATGCACCAACCTGGAGTCTAGGAAAGAGCATGGCAGCCCACATCGCTATGGGACACATCGGCGAAGTTTATCACAAGGATCTTAAGGAAACTATCTACCAGATATGTGGGCGCCGAGATGAGCAATGGGAGATGATCAGCACCAGGAGGGACAGGTCCATTGCAGCTTTCATCCAGGAGTTAAACCAGCACATTCGTCGGCAGGAGAACCAAATGTGCGCAAGCATGATATATCTGAAGAAGATGATGACCAGGAACATGGAGCTTGAAGAGGAACTCAAGTCTACACGTGGCGGATACGAGGAGGAAATCGCAATACTAGTAGAAAAGAATGACGACCTGACAAGGAAGCTAGGAGTATTCATGGGAGACCCCGCGCCAGGAGGAGATGACGACCATCCCGAGGACTACATCATCATCGACGACACCGATTCCGACCCCGACAGTAGTGATGATGATTACGAAGACGAAGCTGGAGCGGATATCATGGAGTCTTCCACCGATCAAAATTTCTAGATGACCACCACATCAGTAGTAGTATTCCCCCATGTATATAGTAGTAGTCCAAGTATTTTGCAACGGTAGTTAGATCGTTTGTATGCCCTTGTTTGAATTGAGTGGTGTGATATGAATGTGTTTGTCTCATGTGCATATGGGTAGTGCTTTCTCACTAGACCTCACTCTATTCTAATCTCTTCCCTCTAAACCCATCAGATGCCTCCGAGACATGACCCCGGATTTGTCTTCCCACCGGAGCTCACTCAGCTGATCCAACAGCAGAATGCCTTGATGCAGCTACTAGTCCAGAACCAAGGCAACAACAACAACAACAACCCACCGCCACCACCTCCAGTTGATAACCTAGCCCGTTTTCTGAGGTTGAATCCACCGGTGTTTTCCAGTAGCGCCGAGCCGATTGTTGCTGATGACTGGCTACGCGGGATTGGAAGGGAGTTGACCACCGCAGGTTGCACAGATGCGGAGAAGGTGCGTTTTGCCGCACATCAATTGGATGGACCCACAGCCTCATGGTGGGAGAATTACACAACCACCTTCCCCATAGCCAATGTCACTTGGGATCAGTTTCAACAAGCGTTCCACACTGCACATGTCTCAACCGGAGCTATGAGCATGAAGAAGCGTGAGTTTTGCAACTTACGCCAGGGAAATCGTACTGTGGGGCAGTACGTGGATGAGTTCAGTAAGTTAGCTCGCTATGCCCCGGATGATGTGGCCACAGATGCCGCGAAGCAGGAGAAGTTTATGGAAGGGCTGAATGATGAGATGAGTATGCAGTTGATGGTAGCAACATTTGCTAACTACCAGGAGTTGGTAGACAGGGCTCTTATGATTGAAGGGAAGCAGCAGCAGATAGAGAGCCGCAAGAGGAAGTATGGACAAGGGAAGTACAATTCAGGAGCTCAGCAGAGACCTCGTTTTACCCCGAACTCGGGAGGACACACCCACCACAACCATGGAGGCCACACTCACAATGGAGGAAGTTCGCATAACCATAGTGGCCCCAAGAATGAGAATGGGAATGAGAATGGAGGAAGCAGCAGCCAGAACTGTTCCAACCCCTCTACACCCGCCAAGAAGGATCTAAGTCACATTACTTGTTTCAAGTGCGGGAAAACTGGACACTATGCCACCGAGTGTTCTGAAGCAAAGAATGGAAATGGCAATGGAAGCTCTAGGAAGAAGCCCAACCCTTTCAATAGGGAACAAGTGAACCATGTTAACGTGGAGGAGGTTGAAGAGCAGCCAGATGCAGTTATAGGTAAGTTTTTGGTAAAGTCATTTACTGCAATCGCTCTTTTTGATACTGGTGCATCGCATTCATACATATCAAGGGGATTTGTGGATAAGTATAAGTTGCCCACTAAAGTTCTTAGGACACCTATGTTAGTAAGCTCGCCAGGAGCGGAGTATATGGCAAGCCAAGTATGTTTTCAGATGCCATTGACCATAGGTAGGCATGTTTTCCCCTCAGACCTGATAACTCTGGAGTCGCAAGGATTGGATGTGATACTAGGCATGGATTGGCTATCGATGTATGGAGGAAACATCGACTTCAAGAGTAAGTCAATTCTGCTCACCACCCCGGAAGGAAAGAGGATCAAGTATGTATCCAGACATGCGCCAAGGAGAACCCAAGTAAATTCCCTCTCAGGAGTTGTTCAGGAGGAAGTGCATGTAGTGAAGGATTATACAGATGTATTTCCAGAGGAACTACCGGGCATGCCACCGGATCGAGACATTGAGTTTTTGATAGAGCTGTTGCCAGGCACCGGACCGATATCGAAGAGACCATACCGGATGCCCGCAAATGATTTGGAGGAGATTACAAAGCAGATTAAGGAGTTATTGGAGAAAGGTTACATTCGACAAAGTTCGTCACCGTGGGGAGCCCCAGTGCTCTTGGTTGAGAAGAAGGATGGATCTTTGAGAATGGTAGTTGATTATTGTGCCTTAAATGAAGTGACGATCAAGAACAAGTACCCACTACCAATGATCAATGATTTGTTTGACCAGCTGCAAGGAGCTAAAGTATTCTCCAAGATCGATCTGCGATCAGGATACCACCAGATGAAAATCCGAGAACAGGATATACCTAAGACAGCCTTCACCACACGGTACGGGCTATATGAGTACATGGTTGATACGTCTCCAACGTATCTATAATTTTTGATTGCTCCATGCTATATTATCTTCTGTTTTGGACATTATTGGGCTTTATTATTCAATTTTATATTATTTTTGGGAGTAACCTATTAACCGGAGGCCCAGCCCAGAATTGCTGTTTTTTTGCCTATTTCAGAGTTTCGCAGAAAAAGAATATCAAATGGAGTCCAAACGGAATGAAACCTTCGGGAACGTGATTTTTGGAACAAACATGATCCAGGAGACTTGGACCCTATGTCAAGCAACCAACAGGGAAGCCACGAGGTAGGGGGCGCGCCTACCCCCTAGGGCGCGCCCTCCACCCTCGTGGGCCCCCTGTTGCTCCACCGACGTACTTCTTCCTCCTATATATACCTACGTACCCCCAAACGATCAGATACGGAGCCAAAAACCTAATTCCACCGCCGCAACCTTCTGTACCCACGAGATCCCATCTTGGGGCCTGTTCCGGAGCTCCGCCGGAGGGGGCATCCATCACGGAGGGCTTCTACATCAACACCATAGCCTCTCCGATGAAGTGTGAGTAGTTTACCTCAGACCTTCGGGTCCATAGTTATTAGCTAGATGGCTTTCTCTCTCTTTTTGGATCTCAATACAATGTTCTCCCCCTCTCTCGTGGAGATCTATTCGATGTAATCTTCTTTTGCGGTGTGTTTGTTGAGACCGATGAATTGTGGGTTTACGATCAAGTTTATCTATGAATAATATTTGAATCTTCTGAATTCTTTTATGTATGATTGGTTATCTTTGCAAGTCTCTTTGAATTATCAGTTTGGTTTGGCCTACTAGATTGATCTTTCTTGCAATGGGAGAAGTGCTTGGCTTTGGGTTCAATCTTGCAGTGTCCTTTCCCAGTGACAGTAGGGGCAGCAAGGCACGTATAGTATTGTTGCCATCGAGGATAACAAGATGGGGTTTTTATCATATTGCATGAATTTATCCCTCTACATCATGTCATCTTGCTTAAGGCGTTACTCTGTTCTTATGAACTTAATACTCTAGATGCATGCTGGATAGCGGTCGATGTGTGGAGTAATAGTAGTAGATGGAGGCAGGAGTCGGTCTACTTGTCTCGGACGTGATGCCTATATACATGATCATACCTAGATATTCTCATAACTATGCTCAATTCTGTCAATTGCTCAACAGTAATTTGTTCACCCACCGTAAAATACTTATGCTCTTGAGAGAAGCCACTAGTGAAACCTATGGCCCCCGGGTCTATCTTCATCATATTAATCTTCCAACACTTAGTTATTTCCTTTGCTTTTATTTTACTTTGCATCTTTATCATAAAAATACCAAAAATATTATCCTATCATATCTATCAGATCTCACTCTCGTAAGTGACTGTGTAGGGATTGACAACCCCTTATCGCGTTGGTTGCGAGGATTTATTTGTTTTGTGTAGGTGCGAGGGACTCGCGCGTAGCCTCCTACTGGATTGATACCTTGGTTCTCAAAAACTGAGGGAAATACTTACGCTACTTTGCTGCATCACCCTTTCCTCTTCATGGGAAAACCAACGCAGTGCTCAAGAGGTAGCAAGAAGGATTTCTGGCGTCGTTGCCGGGGAGGTCTACGCAAAAGTCAACATACCAAGTACCCATCACAAACCCTTATCTCCCGCATTACATTATTTGCCATTTGCCTCTCGTTTTCCTCTCCCCCACTTCACCCTTGCCATTTTATTCGCCCTCTCTTTTCCATTTGCCTCTTTTCCGTTTGCTTGCCTTGCCGTCATGGCTAGTCCTTTATCTTCTCTGTTGTCTCCTGAAAATGAAGTTCTAAATTTTAAACAAAGGGAGGGAGAGAATCTAAAAGATGCTTGGTATAGAATTTGCAATGCTCAAAATAGATCTACGAGGAAGCAATCTACTTCCATTCTTCTCCGCAATTTTTATGTAGGCGCTAATCCTTTGTATAGATATTTTCTTGGTACCATTACCGGAGGGAATTTCTTGGGTAGCCATACTTTTGAGTCTTATAATGCTATGATAGATTTATTTGGCTCACCACCTCTCTTGGCTAATGGAACTATGTTAACTTTGGAGCATGTAATGCAAAGACATGAAATTATTGAAAACAAAGTTGCTACCGTAGAGTTAATTGAAAATCTGGAAAAAAGATCCACAACCAAACTACCCAATATGGATCTAAGGTAGGAGTCACTTTGAAAAATATTAAGGAAAAGGAACCCATAGTTAATGAGAGAATAAACCAAGATTCCACTAGAAACGATAAACTTGAGGGTATCATTACCAACTTGGGAACCACTTTTCTTCCGTAAAGAATAATCCTAGTCCTCCAACTAAAATTGCCAAGCTTATGTATGTTCCTAAAAATAAGGGTGAATCCTCTAGTAAAGAAACTGCGGATCTTAAATCTATAAGTATTCATCCCAATATTTTTGCTATCATTAAGGAACCATTTGCTACAAATGAATTTTTCGATCTTGTTCCTAAAAGTTTGATAATTAATAAAAATAAAGAAACTCTAAAGGGTGATAGATGTCTTATTGAATAATTTCCTACCAAAGATGGCAATACCTAGATCTATCCTTGCTTTTATGCCTAGCTAGGGGCGTTAAACGATAGCGCTTGTTGGGAGGCAACCCAATTTTATTTTTAGTTTTTTGCTTTTTGCTTGTGTTTAGGAATAAATACTTGATATAGCCTCTGGTTAGATGTGTTTTTATGTTTTAATTAGTGTTTGTGCCAAGTTAAACCTATAGGATCTTCTTGGATGATGGTTATTCGATCTTGCAGAAAATTCCAGAAACTTTCTGTTCACGAAAACAATTGTTAAAAATCACCAGAACGTGATAAAATATTGATTCCAATTTCTGCTGTTCAATAAACAAATTTTCCAGGTCGTCCTATTTTTTCTGATGTTTTGGAGTTCCAGAAGTTTGCGTTAGTTACAGATTACTACAGACTGTTCTGTTTTTGACAGATTCTGTTTTTCGTGTGTTGTTTGCTTATTTTGATGAATCTATGGCTAGTAAAAGAGTTTATAAACCATAGAGAAGTTGGAATACATTAGGTTTGACACCAATATAAATAAATAATGAGTTCATTATAGTACCTTGAAGTGGTCTTTTGTTTTCTTTCGCTAACGGAGCTCACGAGATTTTGTGCTGAGTTTTGTGTTGTGAAGTTTTCAAGTTTTGGGTGAAAGATTTGATGGATTATGGAACAAGGAGTGGCAAGAGCCTAAGCTTGGGGATGCCCATGGAACTCCAAAGATAATCTAAGGACACCAAAAATCCAAAGCTTGGGGATGCCCTGGAAGGCATCCCCTCTTTCGTCTACTTCCATCGGTAAGTTTACTTGGAGCTATATTTTTATTCACCACATGATATGTGTTTTGCTTGGAGCGTCTTGTATGATTTGAGTCTTTGCTTTTTAGTTTACCAAAATCATCCTTGCTGTACACACCTTTTGAGAGAGTCACACATGATTCGGAAATTATTAGAATACTCTATGTGCTTCACTTATATCTTTTGAGTTATACAGTTTTTGCTCTAGTACTTCACTTATATCTTTTAGAGCACGGTGGTGGATTTGTTTTATAGAAACTATTGATCTCTCATGCTTCACTTAGATTATTTTGAGAGTCTTAAATAGCATGGTAATTTGTTTAAATAATCCTAATATGCTAGGTATTCAAGATTTGTAAAAATTCTTATGAGTGTGTTGAATACTATGAGAAGTTTGATGCTTGATAATTGTTTTGAGATATGAAGATGGTGATATTAGAGTCATGCTAGTTGAGTAGTTGTGAATTTGAGAGATACTTGTGTTAAAGTTTGTGATTCCCGTAGCATGCACGTATGGTGAACCATTATGTGATGAAGTCGGAGCATGATTTATTTATTGATTCTCTTCCTTATGAGTGGCGGTCGGGAACGAGCGATGGTCTTTTCCTACCAATCTATCCCCCTAGGAGCATGCGTGTAATACTTTGCTTTGATAACTTGTAGATTTCTGCGATAAGTATATGAGTTCTTTATGACTAATGTTGAGTCCATGGATTATACGCACTTTTCCTCCTTCCACCATTGCTAGCCTCTCTAATACCGCGCACTTTTCGCCGGTATCATACACCCACCATATACCTTCCTCAAAACAGCCACCATACCTTCCTATCATGGCATTTCCATAGCCATTCCGAGATACATTGCCATGCAACTTACCACCGTTTCATTTATTATGACACGCTTCATCATTGTCATATTACTTTGCATGATCATGTAGTTGACATTGTATTTGTGGCAAAGCCACCGTTCATAATTCTTTCATACATGTCACTCTTGATTCATTGCATATCCCGGTACACCACCGAAGGCATTCACATAGAGTCATATTTTGTTCTAAGTATTGAGTTGTAATTGTTGAGTTGTAAGAAAATAAAAGTGTGATGATCATCATTTTTTAGAGCATTGTCCCAAGTGAGGAAAGGATGATGGAGACTATGATTCCCCCACAAGTCGGGATGAGACTCCGGACAAAAAATAAAAAAAGAAAGAAAAAAAAGAGTCCATAAAAAAGAGGAAAAGGCCCAAATAAAAAAAATGATGAGAGAAAAAGAGAGAAGGGACAATGTTACTATCCTTTTACCACACTTGTGCTTCAAAGTAGCACCATGATCTTCATGATAGAGAGTCTCCTATAATATCACTTTCATATACTAGTGGGAATTTTCCATTATAGAACTTGGCTTGTATATTCCAATGATGGGCTTCCTCAAAATGCCCTAGGTCTTCGTGAGCAAGCGAGTTGGATGCACACCCACTTAGTTTCTTTTGTTGAGCTTTCATATACTTATAGCTCTAGTGCATCCGTTGCATGGCAATCCCTACTCACTCGCATTGATATCTATTGATGGCCATCTCCATAGCCCGTTGATATGCCTAGTTGATGTGAGACTATCTTCTCATTTTTGTCTTCTCCACAACCACCATTCTATTCCACATATAGTGCTATGTCCATGGCTCATGCTCATGTATTGCGTGAAGATTGAAAAAGTTTGAGAATGTCAAAAGTATGAAACAATTGCTTGGCTTGTCATCAGGGTTGTGCATGATTTAAATATTTTGTGTGGTGAAGATAGAGCATAGCCAGACTATATGATTTTGTAGGGATAAATTTCTCTGGCCATGTTATTTTGAGAAGACATAATTGCTTAGTTAGTATGCTTGAAGTATTATTATTTTTATGTCAATATGAACTTTTGTCTTGAATCTTTCGGATCTGAATATTCATACCACAATTAAGAAGAATTACATTGAAATTATGCCAAGTAGCACTCCGCATCAAAAATTCTGTTTTTATCATTTACCTACTCGAGGACGAGCAGGAATTAAGCTTGGGGATGCTTGATATGTCTCCAACGTATCTATAATTTTTGATTGTTCCATGCTATATTATCTTCTGTTTTGGACATTATTGGGCTTTATTATTCACTTTTATATTATTTTTGGGACTAATCTATTAACCGGAGGCCCAGCCCAGAATTGCTATTTTTTGCCTATTTCAGAGTTTCGCAGAAAAAGAATATCAAACGGAGTCCAAACAGAATGAAACCTTCGGGAACGTGATTTTTGGAACGAACATGATCCAGGAGACTTGGACCCTACGTCAAGCAACCAACAGGGAAGCCACGATTTAGGGGGGCGCGCCTACCCCCCTAGGGCGCGCCCTCCACCCTCGTGGGCCCCCTGTTGCTCCACTGATGTACTTCTTCCTTTTATATATACCTACGTACCCCCAAACGATTAGATACGGAGCCAAAAACCTAATTCCACCGTCGCAACCTTCTGTACCCACGAGATCCCATCTTGGGGCCTGTTCCGGAGCTCCGCCGGAGGGGGCATCCATCACGGAGGGCTTCTACATCAACACCATAGCCTCTCCGATGAAGTGTGAGTAGTTTAACTCAGACCTTCGGGTCCATAGTTATTAGCTAGATGGCTTTCTCTCTCTTTTTGGATCTCAATACAATGTTCTCCCCCTCTCTCGTGGAGATCTATTCGATGTAATCTTCTATTGCGGTGTGTTTGTTGAGACCGATGAATTGTGGGTTTATGATCAAGTTTATCTATGAACAATATTTGAATCTTCTGAATTCTTTTATGTATGATTGGTTATCTTTGCAAGTCTCTTCGAATTATCAGTTTGGTTTGGCCTACTAGGTTGATCTTTCTTGCAATGGGAGAAGTGCTTGGCTTTGGGTTCAATCTTGCGGTGTCCTTTCCCAGTGACAGTAGGGGCAGCAAGGCACGTATAGTATTGTTGCCATCGAGGATAACAAGATGGGGTTTTTATCATATTGCATGAATTTATCCCTCTACATCATGTCATCTTGCTTAAGGCGTTACTCTGTTCTTATGAACTTAATACTCTAGATGCATGCTGGATAGCGGTCGATGTGTGGAGTGATAGTAGTAGATGCAGGCAGGAGTCGGTCTACTTGTCTCGGACGTGATGCCTATATACATGATCATACCTAGATATTCTCATAACTATGCTCAATTCTGTCAATTGCTCAATAGTAATTTGTTCACCCACCGTAAAATACTTATGCTCTTGAGAGAAGCCACTAGTGAAACCTATGGCCCCCGGGTCTATCTTCATCATATTAATCTTCCAACACTTAGTTATTTCCTTTGCTTTTATTTTACTTTGCATCTTTATCATAAAAATACCAAAAATATTATCCTATCATATCTATCAGATCTCACTCTCGTAAGTGACCGTGTAGGGATTGGCAACCCCTTATCGGTTGGTTGCGAGGATTTATTTGTTTTGTGTAGGTGCGAGGGACTCGCGCGTAGCCTCCTACTGGATTGATACCTTGGTTCTCAAAAACTTAGGGAAATACTTACGTTACTTTGCTACATCACCCTTTCCTCTTCAAGGGAAAACCAACGCAGTGCTCAAGAGGTAGCAACGGTTATGTCATTTGGATTGACTAATGCCCCTGCCTATTTCATGAGTATGATGAACAAGGTGTTCATGGAGTTCTTGGATAAGTTTGTCGTAGTGTTCATTGATGATATGGTGTACTCAAAGAATGAAGAGGAGCACAAGGAGCATTTGCGTTTAGTTCTCGAGAAGCTCAGGGAACATCAGCTTTATGCCAAGTTCAGCAAATGTGAATTTTGGTTGAAGGAAGTTGGATTTCTTGGACATGTTATACCAGGAGAAGGTATAGCAGTAGAACCTACCAAGGTCCAGTCAGTCACTGATTGGCTAGCACCCACCTAAGTAGGAGAGATCCATAGTTTTCTTGGACTCGCGGGATATTACCAGAGATTCATTGAGAATTCTCCAAGATTGCGAAGCCCATGACGGAGTTGTTGAAGAAGGACACTAAGTTCAAGTGGACCGAAGAGCGTGAGGCCAGTTTTATGGAGCTGAAGAAACGTTTGGTTACAACCCCAGTGCTGATTCTGCCGGATATACGCAAGGATTTCCAAGTGTATTGTGATGCTTCTTGCTTAGGACTTGGAGGTGTACTTATGCAGGACGGAAGAGTTGTTTCATATGCCTCACGACAGCTTCGACCGCATGAGTTGAACTATGCCATGCATGATTTGGAGTTAGCAGCTGTAGTGCATGCACTCAAGACTTGGAGACATTTTCTTATTGGAAACCGTTGTGATGTGTACACGGATCACAAGGTTTTGAAGTACATTTTCACGCAGAAGGAGCATCTCAGGCAAAGGAGATGGTTGGAGCTTATAAAGGATTATGATATGAAGCTACACTATCATCCAGGCAAGGCCAATGTCGTAGCAGACACTTTGAGCCGGAAGAGTTATGTGAATACCCTCATAAGCGGAGGATTACCGAAGGAGTTAGCCGAAGATCTCAAGGAGCTTCGCTTGGAGATAGTCCCTAGAGGTTTTGTCGCGGCAATGGAGGTACAGTCAACATTATTGGGAAAGATTCGAGAAGCTCAGAAGGATGACAAGGAAATTGCTGAGATAAAGGAGAAAATGAGCAAAGGAAAAGCCAAAGGTTTTCATGAGGATGAGCACGACACTTTATGGTTCGAGGACCGCGTTTATGTACCCCATAATGCAGAGATCAGGAAGTTAATACTTTAGGAAGCTCATGACTCGCCATACTCGATACACCCCGGAAACACCAAGATGTATTTGGATTTGAAGGAGCGTTTCTGGTGGACTGGTATGAAGAAGGATATTGCCGAGTATGTAGCAATGTGTGATGTATGTCGTAAAGGCAGAACATCAGAAGCCAGCAGGATTACTGCAGCCTATGCCGATACCCGAATGGAAGTGGGACAAGCTTGGCATGGATTTCATCACCGGATTACCCAGGACCCGATCGGGATATGATTCTATCTGGGTAGTAGTGGATCGTCTGACCAAAGTGGCTCACTTTATCCCAGTGAAGACCACCTATACGAGTGTGAAGTTGGCCAAGATATATATGACCAGGATCGTATGTCTGCATGGAGTTCCGAGGACCATCGTATCCGATAGAGGGACTCAGTTTACTTCGAAGTTTTGGCATCAGCTGCACCAGACTTTGGGTACTAGGCTAGAGTTTAGTACAGCCTTTCATCCGCAGACAGATGGACAGACCGAGAGAGTCAATCAGATTTTGGAGGACATGTTGAGAGCCTGTGCATTAGATTATGGATCTAGTTGGGATGATAATTTGCCTTATGCGGAGTTCTCATCCAACAACAGTTACCAAGCCAGTTTGAAGATGGCACCTTTTGAAGCTCTGTACGGGAGAAGGTGCAGGACACCGTTGATGTGGGATGAAGTTGGAGACCGTCAGTTGTTTGGACCAGATTTGATCAAAGAGTCAGAAGAGAAGGTTAAGTTGATTCGAGATAGACTGAAGGTAGCTCAGTCCAGGAAGAAGAGTTATGCAGACTCAAAACGCAAGGAGGTAGTCTATGAAATCGGAGAGAAAGCATATCTTCGTGTGTCACCTCTCCGAGGAGTTAAACTTTTTGGAGTGAAGGGAAAGTTAGCCCCGAGATTTGTAGGACCATACCGAGTTTTGGAACGTATGGGAGAAGTGGCCTACAAGTTAGAGTTACCCGAAGGATTGTCAGGAGTTCATAATGTGTTTCACGTTTCCCAGTTGAAGAAGTGCCATCAAGAGATGGCCGATATTCCTCTAAGAGATACAGTGCCCCTGGAAGCAATTCAGTTGCATAGTGATTTGACCTACGAGGAGAAACCTGTCAAGATTCTCGAGTCTGCCAGCGGAGTTACACGCAGCAAGGTTATCAAGTTTTGCAAAGTTCAGTGGAGCCACCATACCGAGGATGAAGCCACCTGGGAACGAGAGGAAGACCTACGGAAAGACCACCCACACCTATTTTCCAGCCAACCCAAATCTCGAGGGCGAGATTCATCTTAAGGGGGGTAGGTTTGTAACATCCCAATTTTCAATTTGGATGTTATACATAGGTCATCATATGCATATCATATTTTATTTGCATCCCGTTTGCGATCCTAGAAATCCTAAGCAACTCAAGGACCCACGGAGAGAGTTGGGGATTTCATTATTTTCATATTTGAATTTTTCTCAAATTTGAAAAGAGGATCATTTTGGTTTTAATATTTTTCTCTCCGGAATATTTCCAATATTAAAAATAAAAGAGAGGAAAAAATATGACTTCTCCAAAATAAAAGAAATATTGGAGGAAAAATGTTAAAATCAAATAAATATTTTGTTTGGATTTTATTTGAATTAGAAAAATATGCATTTTTCAAAATTGCATTTTTAGGCCAGAAAAATGTTCACTTTGTTCTAAATATTTTATTTAGACAGTGAAAATTGTTTTTTGCATTTTAGAATTTTTCTTATTTTTATTTAGGATTTTCTTTGGCAGAATTAAAAAAAAAATTGTTTCGCCCGACTAGGCCAACAGCCCAACCGAGCGGACCGAAGCCCAGCGCCGCCAACCGCCTCCATCGCCGTGGTCGGCGCGGAGTCCGAGGAGTCTGGCGCGCCGTCGCCGCCCGACTTCGGCCCCAAGTCGGAGCCCCCCTCCCACCGAGGCTATTTAAGCTGGCCCCCCTCCGCCCGCCGCCTCTTGACAATTTTGAGACTCCTCGTCATGTCCATGATCTCATCCGAGACTCCGAACAACCTTCAGTCATCAAATCACATAAACTCATAATACAAATCGTTATCGAACATTAAGCGTGCGAACCCTACGGGTTCGAGAACTATGTAGACATGACCGAGACATATCTCCGGTAAATAACCAACAGCGGAACATGGATGCTCATATTGGCTCCCACATATTCTACGAAGATCTTTATCGGTCAAACCGCATAACAACATACGTTGTTCCCTTTGTCATCGGTATGTTACTTGCCCGACATTCGATCGTCGGTATCATCAAAACCTAGTTCAATCTCGTTACCGGCAAGTCTCTTTACTCGTTCCGTAATGGATCATCCGGCAACTAACTCATTACTCACATTGCTTGCAAGGCTTATAGTGATGTGCATTACCGAGAGGGCCTAGAGATACCTCTCCGATACATGGAGTGACAAATCCTAATCTCGATCTATGCCAACCCAACAAACACCTTCGGAGACACCTATAGAGCATCTTTATAATCACCCAGTTACGTTGTGACGTTTGATAGCACACAAGGTGTTCCTCCGGTATTCGGGAGTTGCATAATCTCATAGTCTGAGGAACATGTATAAGTCATGAAGAAAGCAGTAACAATAAAACTGTAACGATCATAATGCTAAGCTAACGAATGGGTCTTGTCCATCACATCATTCTCCTAATGATGTGATCCCATTCATCAAATGACAACACATGTCTATGGTTAGGAAACATAACTATCTTTGATAAATGAGCTAGTCAAGTAGAGGCATACTAGGGACACTTTGTTTTGTCTATGTATTCACACATGTACTAAGTTTCCATTTAATACAATTCTAGCATGAATAATAAACATTTATCATGATATAAGGAAATATAAATAACAACTTATTATTGCCTCTAGGGCATATTTCCTTCAGTTACCGGATCATTATCCGTTCAGGTACAACAGTCTTCTTCTTCTCCTTCTTATATATTATTGGACATCACATTTTATCTATTTTTTGTTGATCCATATGTTCGCATGTCATCCAGAAAATGATTCCCACAAGCTTGACCCGGCCTCTGCGCACAGTGAAGATCTTGGCACTACAATCTGTCGACCCCGATCTGGATGAAGTTGTTAGATTGCTTAGGTGCTTTCCTTGCACGGAGAAGCTATACATCGAGGTGATGCTCCTTTCCTGTTAATTGTTAACTACAATGGAGCTCATTTTTTGTTACTTTTGCCCATGATTACAATGACAAATGTAGAATGATTTCTAAAGTAAATTTGGAGGATTTTAATACATATATTTTTTGAGATGCTAGTGTTGTATGCGTTTTATTCCTTTGTCTGACATGCTTTCGTGATAAAAGTTTACCATGAACGATTGAAGGTGGCATTTCACTCTTTTCATGTATTTTAGAAATCCTTCAAATCAATGAGGCCCGAAGTGTTCAAATCCGCAGCTAGGCACTAATATGTTGTCTTCGTTTGCAGATACTAGCAGGCCCGAAAGTAGAAAATGTTGGGGAATATAACAATCCCATTGACTGCCTTTGTAACATCCCAATTTTCAATTTGGATGTTATACATAGGTCATCATATGCATATCATATTTTATTTGCATCCCGTTTGCGATCCTAGAAATCAGAAGCAACTCAAGGACCCATGGAGAGAGTTGGGGATTTCATTATTTTCATATTTGAATTTTTCTCAAATTTGAAAAGAGGATTATTTTGGTTTTAATATTTTTCTCTCCGAAATATTTCCAATATTAAAAATAAAAGAGAGGAGAAAATATGACTTCTCCCAAATAAAATAAATATTGGAGGAAAAATATTAAAATCAAATAAATATTTTGTTTGGATTTTATTCAAGATTTTATTTGAATTAGAAAAATATGCATTTTTTAAAATTGCATTTTTAGGCCAGAAAAATGTTCAGTTTGTTCTAAATATTTTATTTAGATGGTGAAAGTTGTTTTGGCATTTTTAGATTTTTTCTTATTTTTATTTCGAATATTCTTCGGCGGATTTTTTATAAAAAAACCATTTCGCCCGACTAGGCCAATGGCCCAGCCGAGCGGGCCGAAGCCCAGCACCCTCAACCGCCTCTGTCGCCGTGGTCGGCACGGACTCCGAGAAGTCCGGCGCGCCACCGCCGCCCGACTTCGGCCCGAAGTTGGAGCTGTTGGGGAACGTAGTAATTTCAAAAAAATTCTACGCACACGCAAGATCATGGTGATGCATAGCAACGACAGGGGAGAGTGTTGTCCACGTACCCTCGTAGACCGAAAGCGGAAGCGTTAACACAACGCGGTTGATGTAGTCGTACGTCTTCACGATCCGACCGATCAAGTACCGAACGCACGGCACCTCCGAGTTCAGCACACGTTCAGCTCGATGACGTCCCTCGAACTCCGATCCAGCCGAGTGTTGAGGGAGAGTTTCGTCAGCACGACGGCGTGGTGACGATGATGATGTTCTACTGACGCAGGGCTTCGCCTAAGCTCCGCAACGATATTATCGAGGTGTAATATGGTGGAGGGGGGCACCGCACACGGCTAAAAGATCATAGATCAATTGTGTGTCTAGAGGTGCCCCCCTGCCCTCGTATATAAAGGTGCAAGGGGGAGGCCGCCGGCCTAGGAGGTAGAGGCGCGCCAGGAGGAGTCCCACTCCTACCGGGAGTAGGACTCCCCCCCTTTCCATGTTGGACTAGGAGTGGAAGGGGGAAGAGGTGGAGGGGAGGAAGGAAGGGGGGCGCCGCCCCCCTCTCCTTGTCCTATTCGGACTGGGGGGGAAGGGGGGCGCGGCCCTGCCCTAGCCTCCTCTCCTCTCTTCCACCTAGGCCCAATAAGGCCCATTAAGTTACCGAGGGGTTCCGGTAACCTCCCGGTACTCCGGAAAAATCCCGACTTCACCCGGAACACTTCCGATGTCCAAACATAGGCTTCCAATATATCAATCTTTATGTCTCGACCATTTCGAGACTCCTCGTCATGTCCGTGATCACATATGGGATTCCGAACAACCTTTGGTACATCAAAACATATAAACTCATAATATAACTGTCATCGTAACGTTAAGCGTGCGGACCCTACGGGTTCGAGAACTATGTAGACATGACCGAGACACCTCTTCGGTCAATAACCAATAGCGGAACCTGGATGCTCATATTGGTTCCCACATATTCTACGAAGATCTTTATCGGTCAGACCGCATAACAACATACGTTGTTCCCTTTGTCATCGGTATGTTACTTGCCCTAGATTCGATCGTCGGTATCTCGATACCTAGTTCAATCTCGTTACCGGCAAGTCTCTTTACTCGTTCCGTAATACATCATCCCGCAACTAACTCATTAGTTACAATGCTTGCAAGGCTTATAGTGATGTGCATTACCGAGTGGGCCCAGAGATACCTCTCCGACAATCGGAGTGACAAATCCTAATCTCGAAATACGCCAACCCAACAAGTACCTTTGGAGACACCTGTAGAGCACCTTTATAATCACCCAGTTACGTTGTGATGTTTGGTAGCACACAAAGTGTTCCTCCGATAAACGGGTGTTGCATAATCTCATAGTCATAGGAACATGTATAAGTCATGAAGAAAGCAATAGCAATATACTAAACGATCGAGTGCTAAACTAACGGAATGGGTCAAGTCAATCACGTCATTCTCCTAATGAGGTGATCCCGTTAATCAAATGACAACTCATGTCTATGGCTAGGAAACATAACCATCTTTGATTAACGAGCTAGTCAAGTAGAGGCATACTAGTGACACTCTGTTTGTCTATGTATTCACACATGTATTATGTTTCCGGTTAATACAAATCTAGCATGAATAATAAACATTTATCATGATATAAGGAAATAAATAATACTTTATTATTGCCTCTAGGGCATATTTCCTTCAATCTCCCACTTGCACTAGAGTCAATAATCTAGATTACATAGTAATGATTCTTACACCCATGGATTCTTGGTGTTGATCATGTTTTGCTCGTGGAAGAGGCTTAGTCAACGGATCTGCAACATTCAGATCCGTATGTATCTTGCAAATTTCTATGTCTCCCACCTGGACTAAATACCGGATGGAATTGAAGCGTCTTTTGATGTGCTTGGTTCTCTTGTGAAATCTGGATTCCTTTGCTAAGGCAATTGCACCAGTATTGTCACAAAAGATTTTCATTGGTCCCGATGCACTAGGTATGACACCTAGATCGAATATGAACTCCTTCATCCAGACTCCTTCATTTGCTGCTTCCGAAGCAGCTATGTACTCCGCTTCACACGTAGATCCCGCCACGACACTTTGCTTAGAACTGCACCAACTGACAGCTCCACCGTTCAATGTAAACACGTATCCGGTTTGCGATTTAGAATCGTTCGGATCAGTGTCAAAGCTTGCATCAACGTAACCATTTACGATGAGCTCTTTGTCACCTCCATAAACGAGAAACATATCCTTAGTCCTTTTCAGGTATTTCAGGATGTTCTTGACCGCTATCCAGTGATCCACTCCTGGATTACTTTGGTACCTCCCTGCTAAACTTATAGCAAGGCACACATCAGGTCTGGTACACATCATTGCATACATGATAGAGCCTATGGCTGAAGCATAGGGAACATCTTTCATCTTCTCTCTATCTTCTGCAGTGGTCGGGCATTGAGTCTTACTCAATCTCACACCTTGTAGTACATGCAAGAACCCTTTCTTTGCTTGATCCATTTTGAACTTCTTCAAAACTTTGTCAAGGTATGTGCTTTGTGAAAGTCCAATTAAGCGTCTTGATCTATCTCTATAGATCTTGATGCCTAATATATATGCAGCTTCACCGAGGTCTTTCATTGAAAAACTCTTATTCAAGTATCCCTTTATGCTATCCAGAAATTCTATATCATTTCCAATCAGCAATATGTCATCCACATATAATATTAGAAATGCTACTGAGCTCCCACTCACTTTCTTCTAAATACAGGCTTCTCCAAAAGTCTGTATAAAACCAAATGCTTTGATCACACTATCAAAGCGTTTATTCCAACTCCGAGAGGCTTGCACCAGTCCATAAATGGATCGCTGGAGCTTGCACACTTTGTTAGCTCCCTTTGGGTCGACAAAACCTTCCGGTTGCATCATATACAACTCTTCTTCCAGAAATCCATTCAGGAATGCAGTTTTTACATCCATTTGCCAAATTTCATAATCATAAAATGCGGCAATTGCTAACATGATTCGGACAGACTTAAGCATCGCTACGGGTGAGAAGGTCTCATCGTAGTCAATCCCTTGAACTTGTCGAAAACCTTTCGCAACAAGTCGAGCTTTATAGACAGTAACATTACCGTCAGCGTCAGTCTTCTTCTTAAAGATCCATTTATTTTCAATGGCTTGCCGATCATCGGGCAAGTCAACCAAAGTCCATACTTTGTTCTCATACATGGATCCCATCTCGGATTTCATGGCCTCAAGCCATTTTGCGGAATCTGGGCTCACCATCGCTTCTTCATAGTTCGTAGGTTCGTCATGGTCTAGTAACATAACCTCCAGAACAGGATTACCGTACCAATCTGGTGCGGATCTTGATCTGGTTGATCTACGAGGTTCAGTAATAACTTGATCTGAAGTTTCATGATCATTATCATTAACTTCCCCACTAATTGGTGTAGGTGTCGCAGAAACTGGTTTCTGTGATGATCTACTTTCCAATAAGGGAGCAGGTATAGTTACCTCATCAAGTTCTACTTTCCTCCCACTCACTTCTTTCGAGAGAAACTCCTTCTCTAGAAAGGATCCATTCTTAGCAACGAATGTCTTGCCTTCGGATCTGTGATAGAAGGTGTACCCAACAGTCTCCTTTGGGTATCCTATGAAGACACATTTCTCCGATTTAGGTTCGAGCTTATCAGGTTGAAGTTTCTTCACATAAGCATCGCAACCCCAAACTTTAATATACGACAACTTTGGTTTCTTGCTAAACCATAGTTCATAAGGTGTCGTTTCAACGGATTTTGATGGTGCCCTATTTAGAGTGAATGCAGCCGTCTCTAAAGCATAACCCCAAAACGATAGTGGTAAATCAGTAAGAGACATCATAGATCGCACCATATCTAGTAAAGTACAATTACGACGTTCGGACACACCATTACGCTGTGGTGTTCCGGGTGGCGTGAGTTGCGAAACTATTCCGCATTGTTTCAAATGTAGGCCAAACTCGTAACTCAAATATTCTCCTCCGCGATCTGATCGTAGAAACTTTATTTTCTTGTTACGATGATTTTCAACTTCGCTCTAAAATTCTTTGAACTTTTCAAATGTTTCAGACTTATGTTTCATTAAGTAGATATACCCATATCTGCTCAAATCATCTGTGAAGGTGAGAAAATAATGATATCCGCCACGAGCCTCAATATTCATCGGACCACATACATCTGTATGTATGATTTCCAACAAATCAGTTGCTCTCTCCATAGTTCCGGAGAACGGTGTTTTAGTCATCTTGCCCATGAGGCACGGTTCGCAAGTACCAAGTGATTCATAATCAAGTGATTCCAAAAGTCCATCAGTATGGAGTTTCTTCATGCGCTTTACACCGATATGACCTAAACGGTAGTGCCACAAATAAGTTGCACTGTCATTATCAACTCTGCATCTTTTGGCTTCGACATTATGAATATGTGTGTCACTACTATCGAGATTCATTAAAAATAGACCACTCTTCAAGGGTGCATGACCATAAGAGATATTACTCATATAAATAGAACAACCATTATTCTCTGATTTAAATGAGTAACTGTCTCGCATTAAACAAGATCCAGATATAATGTTCATGCTCAACGCTGGCACCAAATAACAATTATTTAGGTCTAATACTAATCCCGAAGGTAGATGTAGAGGTAGCGTGCCGACCGCGATCACATCGACTTTGGAACCATTTCCCACGCGCATCGTCACCTCGTCCTTAGCCAATCTTCGCTTAATCCGTAGCCCCTGTTTCGAGTTGCAAATATTAGCAACAGAACCAGTATCAAATACCCAGGTGCTACTGCGAACATTAGTAAGGTACACATCAATAACATGTATATCACATATACCTTTGTTAACCTTGCCATCCTTCTTATCCGCCAAAAACTTGGGGCAGTTCCGCTTCCAGTGACCAGTCTGCTTCCAGTAGAAGCACTCAGTTTCAGGCTTAGGTCCAGACTTGGGTTTCTTCTCCTGAACATCAACTTGCTTGCTGTTCTTCTTGAAGTTCCCTTTCTTCTTCCCTTTGCCCTTTTTCTTGAAACTAGTGGTCTTACTGACCATCAACACTTGATGCTCCTTTTTGATTTCTACCTCCGCTGCCTTTAGCATTGCGAAGAGCTCGGGAATTGTCTTGTTCATCCCTTGCATGTTATAGTTCATCACGAAGCTCTTGTAGCTTGGTGGCAGTGATTGAAGAATTCTGTCAATGACGCTATCATCCGGAAGATTAACTCCCAGTTGAATCAAGTGATTATTATACCCAGACATTTTGAGTATATGCTCACTGACAGAACTATTCTCTTCCATCTTGCAGCTGTAGAACTTATTGGAGACTTCATATCTCTCAATCCGGGCATTTGCTTGAAATATTAACTTCAACTCCTGGAACATCTCATATGCTCCATGACGTTCAAAACATCGTTGAAGACCCGGTTCTAAGCCGTAAAGCATGGCACACTGAACTATCGAGTAGTTATCAGCTTTGCTCTGCCAGACATTCATAACTTCTGGTGTTGCTCTTGCAGGAGGCCTGGCACCTAGCGGTGCTTCCAGGACATAATTCTTCTATGCAGCAATGAGGATAATCCTCAAGTTACGGACCTAGTCCGTGTAATTTCTACCATCATCTTTCAACTTTGCTTTCTCAAGGAACGCATTAAAATTCAATGGAACAACATCACGGGCCATTTACCTACAATTAACATAGACAAGCAAGATACTATCAGGTACTAAGTTCATGATAAATTCAAGTTCAATTAATCATATTACTTAAGAACTCCCACTTAGATAGACATCCCTCTAATCATCTAAGTGATTACGTGATCCAAATCAACTAAACCATGTCCGATCATCACGTGAGATGGAGTAGTTTCAATGGTGAACATCACTATGTTGATCATATCTACTATATGATTCACGCTCGACCTTTCGGTCTCCGTGTTCCGAGGCCATATCTGCATATGCTAGGCTCGTCAAGTTTAACCTGAGTATTCCGCGTGTGCAACTGTTTTGCACCCGTTGTATTTGAACGTAGAGCCTATCACACCCGATCATCACGTGGTGTCTCAGCACGAAGAACTTTCGCAACGGTGCATACTCAGGGAGAACACTTTTATCTTGAAATTTTAGTGAGAGATCATCTTATAATGCTACCGTCAATCAAAGCAAGATAAGATGCATAAAAGATAAACATCACATGCAATCAATATCAGTGATATGATATGGCCATCATCATCTTGTGCTTGTGATCTCCATCTCCGAAGCACCGTCATGATCACCATCGTCACCGGCTCGACACCTTGATCTCCATCGTAGCATCGTTGTCGTCTCGCCAACTATTTCTTTTACGACTATCGCTACCGCTTAGTGATAAAGTAAAACAATTACATGGCGATTGCATTGCATACAATAAAGCGACAACCATATGGCTCCTGCCAGTTGCCGATAACTCGGTTACAAAACATGATCATCTCATACAATAAAATATAGCATCATGTCTTGACCATATCACATCACAACATGCCCTGCAAAAACAAGTTAGACATCCTCTACTTTGTTGTTGCAAGTTTTACGTGGCTGCTACGGGCTTAGCAAGAACCGTTCTTACCTATGCATCAAAACCACAACGATAGTTTGTCAAGTTAGTGCTGTTTTAACCTTCGCAAGGACCGGGCGTAGCCACACTCGGTTCAACTAAAGTGAGAGAGACAGACACCCGCCAGTCACCTTTAAGCAACGAGTGCTTACAACGGTGAAACCATCTCGCGTAAGCGTACGCGTAATGTCGGTCCGGGCCGCTTCATCTCACAATACCGCTGAACCAAAGTATGACATGTTGCTAAGCAGTATGACTTATATCGCCCACAACTCACTTGTGTTCTACTCGTGCATAACATCAACGCATAAAACCTAGCTCGGATGCCAATGTTGGGGAATGTAGTAATTTCAAAAAAATTCTACGCACACGCAAGATCATGGTGATGCATAGCAACGAGAGGGGAGAGTGTTGTCCATGTACCCTCGTAGACCGAAAGCGGAAGCATTAACACAACGCGGTTGATGTAGTCGTATGTCTTCACGATCCGACCGATCAAGTAGCAAACGCACGGCACCTCCGAGTTCAGCACACGTTCAGCTCGATGACGTCCCTCGAACTCCGATCCAGCCGAGTGTTGAGGGAGAGTTTCGTCAGCACGACGGCGTGGTGACGATGATGATGTTCTACCGACGCAGGGCTTCGCCTAAGCTCTGCAACGATATTATCGAGGTGTAATATGGTGGAGGGGGGCACCGCACACGGCTAAAAGATCATAGATCAATTGTGTGTCTAGAGGTGCCCCCCTGCCCCCGTATATAAAGGTGCAAGGGGAGGCCGCCGGCCTAGGAGGTAGAGGCGCGCCAGGAGGAGTCCTACTCCTACCGGGAGTAGGACTCCCCCCTTTCCATGTTGGACTAGGAGTGGAAGGGGGAAGAGGTGGAGGGGAGGAAGGAACGGGGGGCGCCGCCGCCCTCTCCTTGTCCTATTCAGACTGGGGGGGAAGGGGGCGCGGCCCTGCCCTAGCCTCCTCTCCTCTCTTCCACCTAGGCCCAATAAGGCCCATTAAGTTACCGGGGGGTTCCGGTAACCTCCCGGTACTCCAGAAAAATCCCGATTTCACCCGGAACACTTCCGATGTCCAAACATAGGCTTCCAATATATGAATCTTTATGTCTCAACCATTTCGAGACTCCTCTTCATGTCCGTGATCACATCCGGGATTCCGAACAACCTTCGGTACATCAAAATATATAAACTCATAATATAACTATCATCGTAACGTTAAGCGTGCGGACCCTACGGGTTCGAGAACTATGTAGACATGACCGAGACACCTCTTCGGTCAATAACCAATAGCGGAACCTGGATGCTCATATTGGTTCCCACATATTCTACGAAGATCTTTATCGGTCAGACCGCATAACAACATACGTTGTTCCCTTTGTCATCGGTATGTTACTTGCCCTAGATTCGATCGTCGGTATCTCGATACCTAGTTCAATCTCGTTACCGGCAAGTCTCTTTACTCGTTCCGTAATACATCATCCCGCAACTAACTCATTAGTTACAATGCTTGCAAGGCTTATAGTGATGTGCATTATCGAGTGGGCCCAGAGATACCTCTCCGACAATCGGAGTGACAAATCCTAATCTCGAAATAAGCCAACCCAACAAGTACCTTTGGAGACACCTGTAGAGCACCTTTATAATCACCCAGTTACGTTGTGACGTTTGGTAGCACACAAAGTGTTCCTCCGGTAAACGGGAGTTGCATAATCTCATAGTCATAGGAACATGTATAAGTCATGAAGAAAGCAATAGCAATATACTAAACGATCGAGTGCTAAGCTAACGAATGGGTCAAGTCAATCACGTCATTTTCCTAATGAGGTGATCCCGTTAATCAAATGACAACTCATGTCTATGGCTAGGAAACATAACCATCTTTGATTAACGAGCTAGTCAAGTAGAGGCATACTAGTGACACTCTATTTGTCTATGTATTCACACATGTATTATGTTTCCGGTTAATACAATTCTAGCATGAATAATAAACATTTATCATGATATAAGGAAATAAATAATACTTTATTATTGCCTCTAGGGCATAT
>NC_057796.1:366241851-366245693 GCF_018294505.1 Triticum aestivum
CCTGCCGCAGCCTCGCCACAGCCGCCGCTCGCCGCCGTCGACCGCCGCCGCGATTCAGTAAAGAAAACCGCCACCGGTTTTTACTGTTTAGATCTAGTTCGGTTTTTTTAGTATTAGGGTTTTCTCGGTTTTCTCCGGTTTTGCTAGTTAGCGGACGTTCGCCCGAACGTCCCTGTTCGTGAACATGTTCATTCTTTCGTCTCTACTAACGAACATTCGTTAGTCTTTTCTTTTTTTTGCCAGGGACCTATCCGTGAATACTTTTATCGCAGATTAGCCCCTGATCTTCAAACCCTCGCAACTTTTTAACCGTTCGTCCAAATCCAGTGAAACCAACGCCAAAATCTTCGTCTCAAACCCCTCTTTCCAGTTAACAACTTCAACACGATTTTGAAAAATTAAAATTTGGTTTCAAGCAGATTTGTTTTCGAATTTTGTTTGACCGTAGTTTCAGTTTCGTAGCTCCGATTTAATTGATTCTTTTTGCAAATCGAAGCTCTTCAGTTGAACTTTCAGATTTGATCTTTCTCATCTGAGTTTTACCCTTGAATCTATGCTTTAGTTCTTATGTATGCTATTGTTTGTTTGTGATAGAATTCCCGGAGTGCGAAGCGTGCTACTACGAGTCTCTAGGGTTTGCAGATCGTCAGCAAGGCAAGTAACGCTTTGACCATACCCCTTTATTACCCAGTTTTTATGCATTAGTTCCAATACTCAAACATTGCATGAGTAGGATCTCTTAACATGTGGGTTTGGAAAGTAGATGATGAGGTAGGCACCTATTGCCTTTTATTATCAAACCCTTGGGAGTTACTTCTACGTTATGCTTATACTGCTATGCTATGCTAGTACACGTGGATTGGTTGAGTGTATCCATGACAGATGTGAGATTGTTATTTATGGTTAACTTAAGGTGGTACTTAAATACACATCTTGGTGGATTGGTTGCGGGCACCTGGAGAATCCAGTGTTGTCCTAGGATATCCCGGAGTACCCATGTGATCATCCTATGGTTCGCCACCCAGGCTCAAACGGATCATAAGATTATTCATGCTAGAAACTTCCGTGTGCAGCCACAAGCCATTATGGGCTCTGGCATAGTTGAGTATGTTGTGTGACCTCTTTCAGTGGTAGGCTAGCATATGTAGGGGAAAGTAGGTGTAACTGTCTACCTAGAGTAAAGAATTAATGCTTCTGAAAGACTATGTCTCGGTCATTCTTTTCTCAAACACCATGTTGTGCGAGAAATTCAACGGAGGAGATCGAGTCTTGTGGGGGAAAGTGCGCATGTGACGCCCCCGATTCAATCGTACACTAATCATACACGCAAACGTGTACGATCAAGATCAGGGACTCACGGGAAGATATCACAACACAACTCTAAAAATAAAATAAGTCATACAAGCATCATAATACAAGCCAGGGGCCTCGAGGGCTCGAATACAAGTGCTCGATCATAGACGAGTCAGCGGAAGCGACAATATGTGAGTACAGACATAAGTTAAACAAGTCTGCCTTAAGAAGGCAAGCACAAACTGGGATACAGATCGAAAGAGGCACAAGCCTCCTACCTAGGATCCTCCTAAACTACTCCTGGTCGTCGTCAGCGGCCTGCACGTAGTGGTAGGCACCTCCGGTGTAGTAGGAGTCGTCGTCGACGGTGGCGTCTGGCTCCTGGGCTCTAGCATCTGGTTGCGACAACCAGGTAGAATGGAAAGGGGGAAAAGAGGGAGAAAAGCAACCGTGAGTACTCATCCAAAGTACTCGCAAGCAAGGATCTACACTACATATGCATGGTTATCTATGTAAAGGGGCAATATCGGTGGACTAAACTGCAGAATGCCAGAATAAGAGGGGGATAGCTAGTCCTATCGAAGACTACGCTTCTGGCAGCCTCCATCTTGCAGCATGTAGAAGAGAGTAGATGGTAAGTTCACCAAGTATCATCGCATAGCATAATCCTACCCGGCGATCCCCTCCTCGTCGCCCTGTTAGAGAGCGATCACCGGGTTGTATCTGGCACTTGGAAGGGTGTGTTTTATTAAGTATCCGGTTCTAGTTGTCATAAGGTCAAGGTACAACTCCAAGTCGTCTTGTTACCGAAGATCATGGCTATTCGAATAGATAAACTTCCCTGCAGGGGTGCACCACATAACCCAACACGCTTGATCCCATTTGGCCGGACACACTTTCCTGGGTCATGCCCGGCCTCGAAAGATCAACACGTCGCAGCCCTACCTAGGCACAACAGAGAGGTCAGCACGCCAGTCTAAATCCTATGGTGCGGGGGTCTGTGCCCATCGCCCATTGCACACCTGCACGTTGCGTGGGCGGCCGGAAGCAGAACTAGCCCCCTTAATACAAGAGCAGGCTTACGTTCCAATCCGGCGCGCGCCGCTCAGTCGCTGACGTCACGAAGGCTTCGGCTGATACCACGACGCCGAGTGCCCATAATTGTTCCCGTGTAGCTGGTTAGTGCGTATAGGCCAGTGGCCAGACTCAGATCAAATACCAAGAACTCGTTAAACGTGTTATTTTAAAGTAACCGCGAACGCCGACCAGGGCCAGGCCCAACTCTCACCTAGATGGTCTCAACCTGCCCTGCCGCTCCGCCACAAAGATCCACCCAGAGGGCCATCGGCACAAAGGTCCTTTCAGCCCCCAATCTGTGAATCACTCGCGGGTGCTCCACGAGCCGACCCGACTTTAGTCACCACATGTATCATGTATATAATATATAGCATATACCCGTGATCACCTCCCTAGTGATCACGGCCCGATAGTATAGCATGGCAGACAGACAAGAATGTAGGGCCACTGATGGAACACTAGCATCCTATACTAAGCATGTAGGATTGCAGGTAAAGGTAACAACAGTAGTGGCAAAGACAGGCTATGCAGCAGAATAGGATTAACGGAAAGCAATAACATGCTACACTACTCTAATGCAAGCAGTATAGAGAAGAATAGGCGATATCTGGTGATCAAGGGGGGCTTGCCTGGTTGCTCAGCCGAGGAGGGGTCGACAACACCGTAGTCGTACTGGGTAGCAGCGGCGTCGGTCTCGGTGTCTAGCGAGAGAAGAGGGGGAAGAAACAATAAATACAATGCAAACAAATGCATGACGATGCATGACATGACAAAGCGTGATGCTAGGTGTGCCCAATCGCGGTAGTAGGTGATACCGGCGAAGGGGGGAAACATCCGGGAAAGTATTCCCGGTGTTTCGCGTTTTCGCACAGATGAACCGGAGGGGAAAAGTTGCGAGTTCGATAGGTTAGGGATGTGTGGCGGATGAACGGGTTGCGTATCCGAATTCGTCTCGTCGTTCTGAGCAACTTTCATGTTGAAAGTATTTTCATCTGAGCTACAGTTTATTTTATATGATTTTCTAAAGTTTTAAATCATTTTTAGAATTTATTAAATAATTTAATTCAACATTATCCAAAATAGTGCACGCTGTCGTCATCATGACGTCAGCAGTCAATAGAGGTGTTGACTGGTCAAACTAACGTGTGGGTCCCATGGGACCCACCTGTCATACTCTGCTTAGGTTAATTAGGGTTTAGTTAAACTAATTAATGTTTAACTAAACTAACAAGTTAATCAGATTAATTAAATACGATTAATTAACTTAATTAATTAATAATTTTTTAATTCATTTTTATTATTTTTTATTTATTTTATTTTTTTATAAAAACGTTCTGGGCGGGCCCCCTTTGGCAGTGGCCTAAAGGGCCAAACGGGGGCGGGTTAGCGGGCGCGCGGGCGGGGGGCGGAGCCGGGCGTCAGGCGCTACCCCGCCCGACAGGGCACCGCGGCCAGGAGGCGAAGGGCGTCGG
>NC_057796.1:366246375-366262504 GCF_018294505.1 Triticum aestivum
AAGAGGAGGCATGCCGTTGAGGAGGAGGCAGTCCGGCAGGGGAAGCTCCGGCGGGGTGGTCCCGGGCGGCGGGCGACGAGAGGGGGGCGATGTGCGCGTCGGGCGCGGCGACGGGATCGAGCCCTCCCCGATCCAGATCGGGGGGGAGAGGGGAGCGAACATGGGGGAGGGCGAGTGCGTGGGGTTAGCGTTTCTGGTGGGGGGAGTCGTGGTCACGGGGCTAGGGTTCGATGCCCCCGGAGGGTATACGCCAGGGACTGGGCCGGCCGGTTGTTGGCTTTGTTTCTCTTTTTTTTATTTTTTTGTCTTTATTTTATTTTCACTTTTCTGTTTTCTATTATAGTTTTAATAGCTATTAGTTTTGTAAAATTATAAGAACAGTACCTAAATGGAGGTTGCAAATTAGCCCACCGCCACAATATATTTTGGTATTTAAAATATTTAGTTCGCATTTTTATAAATTTGAAAAGGGCATTTATAATAGGTTTAGCTGCTGTTTTATTTATTTTAGTGCAATTGAATACTTTACAGAAGTGTGGTTTCTTCTCCATAATTACCTACGCATTATTTGGCACAACCCGAACATTTTAGTTTTAATATTTGAAAACTTTTATTGTTTGCTTGATTTTGAATTTGAATTCGAACCGGTTTCGAACTAACGCGAGATTAACAACAGTAATCGCGATGACGTGGCCATTAGCAGGGAATTACTGTAGCTTGATTATCCGGGCATCACAATTCTCCTCCACTACAAGAAATCTCATCCCGAGATTTAAGAGGGGAGTAAGGGGGAAGATTAGGTTACGAAATTCTAACGATTCTTCTTGGTCTTGGTTGCTCTCCTCGAAGAGGTCGATCCATTACATTGATGTCTTCATTCCTATGCTTCCAGCCATCATGATGAAGTCGGCATCCTTTCTTCGGGAACTCCATCGTACATACGAAAGAATAAAGGGGGTATTCCGAGAGAACGGACCTCTGCAAGGTTGACTATCTGGTAACTAACATCGGGGAAGGTGGCAGAAAGTAACTCTCGAACTGAAACTTAACGAAATATCGAGAGCACAGTAAGAAAGTACCATGAGAAGTTTCAAGCGGGTAGGCAATCATTCGAAGCCTGAAACAAAGTGTAAAAGGGGGGGTCCAGAGCAATGGGGTAAGTTTTGTGTTTGATACCATAATAGATCACTAGGAAGGTGGTCCATGAATTACATATGAGGCCACGCGCGAGGAACAACCTTGCGAACAGGGGGTGTACAGAAGAGTCAGGTTTCGATCCTGTGGAACTGTGGGTTATGTGTTGGGGATCGTAGCAGAATTTTAAAATTTCCTATGCATCACCAAGATCCATCTATGGAGTATACTAGCAACGAGGGGAAAGGAGTGCATCTACATACCCTTGTAGATCGCGAGCGGAAGCGTTCCAATGAACGGGGTTGATGGAGTCGTACTCGCCGTGATCCAAATCACTGATGATCGAGTGCCGAACGGACGGCACCTCCGCGTTCAACACACGTACGGAGCAGCGACGTCTCCTCCTTCTTGATCCAGCAAGGGGAAAGGAGAGGTTGATGGAGATCCAGCAGCACGACGGCGTGGTGGTGGAAGTAGCGGGATCCCGGCAGGGCTTCGCCAAGCACTAGCGGGACGGAGAGGTGTTGCAAGGGGAGAGGGAGGCGCCAGGGGCTGTAGTGCTGCTGCCCTCCCTCCCCCCCACTATATATAGGGACCCCTGGTGGGGCGCCGGCCCTGGGAGATCAGATCTCCAAGGGGGGGCGGCGGCCAAGGGGGAAGGGGGGTGGCTTCCCCCCCAAGCCAAGTGGGGCGCCCCCACCCCCCAGGGTTTCCAACCCTAGGCGCAGGGGAGGCCCATGGGAGCGCCCCAGCCCACTAAGGGCTGGTTCCCTTCCCACTTCAGCCCATGGGGCCCTCCGGGATAGGTGGCCCCACCCGATGGACCCCCGGGACCCTTCCGGTGGTCCCGGTACAATACCGATAACCCCCGAAACTTTCCTGGTGGCCGAAACTGGACTTCCCATATATAATTCTTTACCTCCGGACCATTCCGGAACTCCTCGTGACGTCCGGGATCTCATCCGGGACTCCGAACAACTTTCGGGTTTCCGCATACTAATATCTCTACAAGCCTAGCGTCACCGAACCTTAAGTGTGTAGACCCTACGGGTTCGGGAGACACGCAGACATGACCGAGACGCCTCTCCGGTCAATAACCAACAGCGGGATCTGGATACCCATGTTGGCTCCCACATGTTCCACGATGATCTCATCGGATGAACCACGATGTCGAGGATTCAATCAATCCCGTATACAATTCCCTTTGTCAATCGGTATGTTACTTGCCCGAGATTCGATCGTCGGTATCCCAATACCCTGTTCAATCTCGTTACCGGCAAGTCTCTTTACTCGTACCGTAATGCATGATCCCATGGCTAACTCCTTAGTCACATTCAGCTCATTATGATGATGCATTATCGAGTGGGCCCAGAGATACCTCTCCGTCATACGGAGTGACAAATCCCAGTCTCGATCCGTGCCAACTCAACAGACACTTTCGGAGATACCCGTAGTGTACCTTTATAGTCACACAGTTACGTTGTGACGTTTGGCACACCCAAAGCACTCCTACGGTATCCGGGAGTTACACGATCTCATGGTCTAAGGAAAAGATACTTGACATTGGAAAAGCTCTAGCAAACGAACTACACGATCTTTTATGCTATGCTTAGGATTGGGTCTTGTCCATCACATCATTCTCCTAATGATGTGATCCCGTTATCAGTGACATCCAATGTCCATAGTCAGGAAACCATGACTATCTGTTGATCAACGAGCCAGTCAACTAGAGGCTTACTAGGGACACGTTGTGGTCTATGTATTCACACATGTATTACGATTTCCGGATAACACAATTATAGCATGAACAATAGACAATTATCATGAACAAAGAAATATAATAATAACCATTTATTATTGCCTCTAGGGCATATTTCCAACAGTCTCCCACTTGCACTAGAGGCAATAATCTAGTTACATTGTGATGAATCGAACACCCATAGCATCCTGGTGTTGATCATGTTTTGCTCTAGGGAGAGGTTTAGTCAACGGATCTGCTACATTCAGGTCCATATGTACTTTACAAATATCTATGTCTCCATTTTGAACACTTTCACGAATGGAGTTGAAGCGACGCTTGATATGCCTGGTCTTCCTGTGAAACCTGGGCTCCTTCGCAAGGGCAATAGCTCCAGTGTTGTCACAGAAGAGAGTCATCGGGCCCGACGCATTGGGAATCACCCCTAGGTCGGTAATGAACTCCTTCATCCAGATTGCTTCTTGCGCTGCCTCTGAGGCCGCCATGTACTCCGCTTCACATGTAGATCCCGCCACGACGCTTTGCTTGCAACTGCACAAGCTTACTGCTCCTCCATTCAAAATATACACGTATCCGGTTTGTGACTTTGAGTCATCCAGATCTGTGTCGAAGCTAGCGTCGACGTAACCCTTTACGACGAGCTCTTCGTCACCTCCATAAACGAGAAACATATCCTTAGTCCTCTTCAGGTACTTCAGGATATTCTTGACCGCTGTCCAGTGTTCCATGCCGGGATTACTTTGGTACCTTCCTACCAAACTTACGGCAAGGTTTACATCAGGTCTGGTACACAGCATGGCATACATAATAGACCCTATGGCCGAGGCATAGGGGATGACACTCATCTTTTCTCTATCTTCTGTCGTGGTCGGGCATTGAGCCGTGCTCAATTGCACACCTTGCAATACAGGCAAGAACCCCTTCTTGGACTGATCCATATTGAACTTCTTCAATATCTTGTCAAGGTACGTACTCTGTGAAAGACCAATGAGGCGTCTTGATCTATCTCTATAGATCTTGATGCCCAATATATAAGCAGCTTCTCCAAGGTCCTTCATTGAAAAACACTTATTCAAATAGGCCTTTATACTTTCCAAGAATTCTATATCATTTCCCATC
This sequence comes from Triticum aestivum, assembly GCF_018294505.1. Taxonomy (NCBI): domain Eukaryota; kingdom Viridiplantae; phylum Streptophyta; class Magnoliopsida; order Poales; family Poaceae; genus Triticum; species Triticum aestivum. The sequence goes on from NC_057796.1 coordinate 366,250,388, forward strand.
AATAGTATGTCATCCACATATAATAAGAGAAATGCTACAGAGCTCCCACTCACTTTCTTGTAAACACAGGCTTCTCCATAAGTCTGTGTAAACCCAAACGCTTTGATCATCTCATCAAAGCGAATTTTCCAACTCCGAGATGCTTGCACCAGCCCATAGATAGAGCGCTGGAGCTTGCATACTTCGTCAGCATTCTTAGGATCGACAAAACCTTCCGGCTGCATCATATACAATTCTTCCTTAAGAAAACCGTTAAGGAATGCCGTTTTGACGTCCATTTGCCATATCTCATAATCATAGAATGCGTCAATTGCTAACATGATTCGGACGGACTTCAGCTTCGCTACGGGTGAGAAAGTCTCATCGTAGTCAACCCCTTGAACTTGTCGATAACCCTTAGCGACAAGTCGAGCCTTATAGATGGTAACATTACCATCCGCGTCCGTCTTCTTCTTAAAGATCCATTTATTTTCTATGGCTCGCCGATCATCGGGCAAGTCAGTCAAAGTCCATACTTCGTTTTCATACATGGATCCTATCTCGGATTTCATGGCTTCTAGCCATTTGTCGGAATCCGGGCCCGCCATCGCTTCTTCATAGTTCGAAGGTTCACCGTTGTCTAACAACATGATTTCTAGGACAGGGTTGCCGTACCACTCTGGTGCGGAACGTGTCCTTGTGGACCTACGAAGTTCAGCAGTAACTTGATCCGAAGCTTCATGATCATCATCATTAACTTCCTCCCCAGTCGGTGTAGGCACCACATGAACATCTTCCCGCGCTGCGCTACTTTCCGGTTCGGAAGGGGTGACTATCACCTCATCAAGTTCCACTTTCCTCCCACTCAATTCTTTCGAGAGAAACTCTTTCTCCAGAAAGGACCCATTCTTGGCAACAAAGATCTTGCCTTCGGATCTGAGGTAGAAGGTATACCCAATGGTTTCCTTAGGGTATCCTATGAAGACGCATTTTTCCGACTTGGGTTCGAGCTTTTCAGGTTGAAGTTTCTTGACATAAGCATCGCATCCCCAAACTTTTAGAAACGACAGCTTAGGTTTCTTCCCAAACCATAATTCATACGGTGTCGTCTCAACGGATTTTGACGGAGCCCTATTTAAAGTGAATGCGGCAGTCTCTAAAGCATAGCCCCAAAATGAGAGCGGTACATCGGTAAGAGACATCATAGATCGCACGGTATCCAATAGAGTGCGATTACGACATTCGGACACACCGTTTCGCTGAGGTGTTCCAGGCGGCGTGAGTTGTGAAACGATTCCACATTTCTTTAAGTGCGTACCAAATTCGTGACTTAAATATTCTCCACCACGATCTGATCGTAAGAACTTTATTTTCCTGTCACGTTGATTCTCAACCTCACTCTGAAATTCCTTGAACTTTTCAAAGGTTTCAGACTTGTGTTTCATTAGGTAGACATACCCATATCTACTTAAGTCATCAGTGAGAGTGAGAACATAACGATATCCTCCGCGAGCCTCAACACTCATTGGACCGCACACATCGGTATGTATGATTTCCAATAAGTTGGTTGCTGGCTCCATTGTTCCGGAGAACGGAGTCTTGGTCATCTTACCCATGAGGCATGGTTCGCACGTGTCAAATGATTCGTAATCAAGAGACTCCAAAAGTCCATCTGCATGGAGCTTCTTCATGCGTTTGACACCAATGTGACCAAGGCGGCAGTGCCACAAGTATATGGGACTATCGTTATCAACTTTACATCTTTTGGTATTCACACTATGAATATGTGTAACATCACGTTCGAGATTCATCAAGAATAAACCATTGACCAGCTTTGAGCATGAACATTGTATCTGGATCTCGTTTAATTCGAGATGGCTACTAAATAATAATTATTGAGGTTTAAAACTAATCCCGTAGGTAAATGCAGAGGTAGCGTGCCGACGGCGATCACATCGACCTTGGAACCATTCCCGACGCGCATCGTCACCTCGTCCTTCGCCAGTCTCCGTTTATTCCGCAGTTCCTTTGGTGTTGCCGGCCTTCTTGTCCGCTAAGTATTTGGGGCAGTTCCGCTTCCAGTGACCACTTCCCTTGCAATAAAAGCACTCAGTCTCAGGCTTGGGTCCATTCTTCGACTTCTTCCCGGCAACTGGCTTACCGGGCGCGGCAACCCCCTTGCCGTCCTTCTTGAAGTTCTTCTTACCCTTGCCTTTCTTGAACTTAGTGGTTTTATTCACCATCAACACTTGATGTTCCTTTTTGATCTCCACCTCCGCTGATATCAGCATTGAATATACCTCAGGAATGGTCTTTTCCATCCCCTGCATATTGAAGTTCATCACAAAGCTCTTGTAGCTTGGTGGAAGCGACTGAAGGATTCTGTCAATGACCGCGTCATCCGGGAGATTAACTCCCAGCTGAGACAAGCGGTTGTGTAACCCAGACATTCTGAGTATGTGCTCGCTAACATAACTATTTTCCTCCATTTTACAGCTGAAGAACATGTCGGAGACTTCATATCTCTCGACCCGGGCATGAGCTTGGAAAACCATTTTCAGCTCTTCGAACATCTCATATGCTCCATGTTTCTCAAAACGCTTTTGGAGACCCAGTTCTAAGCTGTAAAGCATGCCGCAGTGAACGAGGGAGTAATCATCAGCACGTGATTGCCAAGCGTTCATAACGTCTTGGTTCTCTGGGATTGGTGCTTCACCTAGCGGTGCTTCTAGGACATAATCTTTCTTGGCAGCTATGAGGATGATCCTCAGGTTCCGGACCCAGTCCGTATAGTTGCTGCCATCATCTTTCAGCTTGGTTTTCTCTAGGAACGCGTTGAAATTGAGGACAACGTGGGCCATTTGATCTACAAGACATATTGTAAAGATTTTAGACTAAGTTCATGATAATTAAGTTCATATAATCAAATTATTCAATGAACTCCCACTCAGATAGACATCCCTCTAGTCATCTAAGTGAAACATTATCCGAGTTAACTAGGCCGTGTCCGATCATCACGTGAGACGGACTAGTCAAGATCGGTGAACATCTCCATGTTGATCGTATCTTCTATACGACTCATGCTCGACCTTTCGGTCCTCCGTGTTCCGAGGCCATGTTTGTACATGCTAGGCTCGTCAAGTCAACCTAAGTGTATTGCGTGTGTTCCGAGGCCATGTCTGTACATGCTAGGCTCGTCAACACCCGTTGTATGCGAACGTTAGAATCTATCACACCCGATCATCAAGTGGTGCTTCGAAACAACGAACCTTCGCAACGGTGCACAGTTAGGGGGGACACTTTCTTGAAATTATTATAAGGGATCATCTTACTTACTACCGTCGTTCTAAGCAAATAAGATGCAAAACATGATAAACATCACATGCAATCAAATAGTGACATGATATGGCCAATATCATTTTTCTCCTTTGATCTCCATCTTCGGGGCACCATGATCATCTTCGTCACCGGCATGACACCATGATCTCCATCATCATGATCTCCATCATCATGATCTCCATCATTGTGTCTTCATGAAGTTGTCACGCCAACGATTACTTCTACTTCTATGGCTAACACGCTTAGCAATAAAGTAAAGTAATTTACATGGCGTTATTCAATGACACGCAGGTCATACAAAAATAAAGACAACTCCTATGGCTCCTGCTGGTTGTCATACTCATCGACATGCAAGTCGTGATTCCTATTACAAGAATATGATCAATCTCATACATCACATATATCATTCATCACATCTTCTGGCCATATCACATCACATAGCACATGCTGCAAAAACAAGTTAGACGTCCTCTAATTGTTGTTGCAAGTTTTATGTGGCTTGTATAGGTTTCTAGCAAGAACGTTTCTTACCTACGTAAGACCACAACGTGATATGCCAATTTCTATTTACCCTTCATAAGGACCCTTTTCATCGAATCCGTTCCGACTAAAGTGGGAGAGACAGACACCCGCTAGCCACCTTATGCAACTAGTGCATGTCAGTCGGTGGAACCTGTCTCACGTAAGCGTACGTGTAAGGTCGGTCCGGGCCGCTTCATCCCACAATACCGCCGAAACAAGATAAGACTAGTAGCGGCAAGAAGAATTGGCAACATCTACGCCCACAACTGCTTTGTGTTCTACTCGTGCATAGTAACTACGGATAGGCCTGGCTCATGATGCCACTGTTGGGGATCGTAGCAGAATTTTAAAATTTCCTACGCATCACCAAGATCCATCTATGGAGTATACTAGCAACGAAGGGAAAGGAGTGCATCTACATACCCTTGTAGATCGCGAGCGGAAGCGTTCCAATGAACGGGGTTGATGGAGTCGTACTCGCCGTGATCCAAATCATCGATGACCGAGTGCCGAACGGACGGCACCTCCGTGTTCAACACACGTACGGAGCAGCGACGTCTCCTCCTTCTTGATCCAGCAAGGGGAAAGGAGGGGTTGATGGAGATCCAGCAGCACGACAACGTGGTGGTGGAAGTAGCGGGATCCCGGCAGGGCTTCGCCAAGCACTAGCGGGACGGAGAGGTGTTGCAGGGGGAGAGGGAGGCGCCAGGGGCTGTAGTGCTGCTGCCCTCCCTCCCCCCACAATATATATAGGGACCCCTGGGGGCCGGCCCTGGGAGATCAGATCTCCAAGGGGGGGTGGCGTCCAAGGGGGAAGGGGGTGGCTTCCCCCCCAAGCCAAGTGGGGCGCCCCCCACCCCCAGGGTTTCCAACCCTAGGCGCAGGGGAGGCCCATGGGGGGGCGCCCCAGCCCACGAAGGGCTGGTTCCCTTCCCACTTCAGCCCATGGGGCCCTCCGGGATAGGTGGCCCCACCCGATGGACCCCCGGGACCCTTCCGGTGGTCCCGGTACAATACCGATAACCCCCAAAACTTTCCCGGTGGCCGAAACTGGACTTCCCATATATAATTCTTTACCTCCGGACCATTCCGGAACTCCTCGTGACGTCCAGGATCTCATCCGGGACTCCAAACAACTTTCAGGTTTCCGCATACTAATATCTCTACAAGCCTAGCGTCACCGAACCTTAAGTGTGTAGACCCTACGGGTTCGGGAGACACGCAGACATGACCGAGACGCCTTTCCGGTCAATAACCAACAGCGGGATCTGGATACCCATGTTGGCTCCCACATGTTCCACGATGATCTCATCGGATGAACCACGATGTCGAGGATTCAATCAATCCCGTATACAATTCCCTTTGTCAATCGGTATGTTACTTGCCCGAGATTCGATCGTCGGTATCCCAATACCCTGTTCAATCTCGTTACCGGCAAGTCTCTTTACTCGTACCGTAATGCATGATCCCGTGGCTAACTCCTTAGTCACATTGAGCTCATTATGATGATGCATTACCGAGTGGGCCCAGAGATACCTCTCCGTCATACGGAGTGACAACAGACACTTTCGGAGATACCCGTAGTGTACCTTTATAGTCACCCAGTTACGTTGTGATGTTTGGCACACCCAAAGCACTCCTACGGTATCCGGGAGTTACACGATCTCACGGTCTAAGGAAAAGATACTTGACATTGGAAAAGCTCTAGCAAACAAACTACACGATCTTTTATGCTATGCTTAGGATTGGGTCTTGTCCATCACATCATTCTCCTAATGATGTGATCCCGTTATCAATGACATCGAATGTCCATAGTCAGGAAACCATGACTATCTGTTGATCAACGAGCCAATCAACTAGAGGCTTACTAGGGACATGTTGTGGTCTATATATTCACACATGTATTATGATTTCCGGATAACACAATTATAGCATGAACAATAGACAATTATCTTGAACAAATAAATATAATAATAACCATTTATTATTGCCTCTAGGGCATATTTCCAACATTATGGGCCCACCATGTGGTTAAAAGTAGGAAGGTCGGTGACATCTTGCATGATCATGTAAGCAAGGCATGTCAGAGGATAGTCTGTCGGTCATGTCGGCAACAACATAGGTACCAAGGGCGAGGGACGAAGAGAACCATTTTCCTGCTCATTGAACGAGGCAGACCTGGAGGCAAAGTTCTCGTCCATCGGTGGTTACCGGAATGTCATCAACAAAAGTAACAGGGTCTTTCTGACATAGTGGCACAACGAGGTGTTTACATAAGCAGGGATCACAAGAAGGTTTAAACAAACCAATGGAAAGGAAAAGGTGATCATCAGATTAAACAAAATAATGGAAAGGAAAATGTGTTTAAACACATATTTCAGGGGTATATCCTTCCCAAGGACAAGCAGAGCATGATATCCATGACAGGATATAACATAGAAAACCCTTTAGGAAAGGGGAGAGAGATATCATGACACTACCCATACAATGGTGTTTGGGGTAAATAATAAAGAAATTTTAGCATTGTGCTTCAAATGTTCTAATTGAAAATCGGAGTACCACATACATGCTTCGAAATAGCGTTGACATAGTCTTTAAGCAAAGGTCAGACTTTGGATACACAAAGGATCCATCAGGAACAACCCATAGAATAAGTGTTACAATTTCCTCATGAAAAAAATGGATAACCTTGCTAAAAAGGAAAACTATAACAATGGGTCCTCCGGCCAGGTGTGCTGGGCATGACATCACCTTATCGGGTTAAAGACCAATGTTATAACTCTTGGGAATATGTTCCAACCATCATATCTGACCGAGATTCAGATCTGATTGGTGTCAGGATACCTCAGACTCAGGATCCTGAGATAAAGGTGCGACACGAATTGACGAGAAGTCGTCATAAGATTCTCGGGAAATGAACTATGGAAGTGAGTTCCGAAACAAGAGTTCATCAGTAACCCAAGGAGAGGATGAGGAGGTGGCTGATGGACTCAGCGACAAATCATCGAGATTTCCAAAGGATGGATTTACACAATTATGTGAACAAGGAGATAACATTTGTCGGATCAAATGATATAATGATGTATGCTCGAGGAAAACATACACTATTTAAACATTGGTTGAAAGGTGCGCCCGAAATATGGGCTTAGGTAACATGATCAATGTTCAGAATGGTGATCCCATAACCAATACCCAAAGAATGAAACTATCGTTCATTATCTTACAAGCAATAAGGTTGCTAGTATATTTTGAATTTTACACCTCATAGTTCAATCGTCGGTATTCCTGTTAGAAACAACACGGGGACCAAGAAAAGAATGGTGATCGTGATAAGTATCACTTATATCAAGAATTCTCAAGAGGTGGTGAAATTCTCACGACATTCTTGACATAAAAGACGGTAATACTCCAAGGTAAAGAAGAACAATTGCTGGATAGCAAGGAACTCAAGGTATAACACAAAACACGAACAAGTTTGTGTTGTAGGGAAGGCAGTAGAGTGGTCAATGATACCACTAATCATCGAGGGAAAGTATGGTCTTTCTCATCATGAATTCAATTGATATCCTAGAAGAGTTCAAAATGCTGATGATGATCACAACACATTTGTCGAGAGATTTCATGAAGATGTAATCGATCGGCGATGACATCAAGTCGAAGGAATGATGAAGCGAAAGGTTATTGGAACCACGGGTACAACACAAATTCGAAATCGAGCTTGTTGCTCAAGGTGAAATGGTATTACGAGGAAGATCGACATAAGCTTAGCTCGCGGTCGAAAGTTGTGCTCCAGAAGGACCAGGTAGCACAGTTAAAATCAACACGAATAGATATAGCCGAGCAGGCTAGGAATGACATGATCGAGTACAAACTCGTAAGTAAAGAAGATTAGTAAGAGTTGTTGAACCGTAATGTGGACTAGGTTCAGTTATCGGTGTCTTTGAGTGTTTAAAAACTCGGAGCCCGTGAAAAATTGGAATCAGTGAGGATGTAGTACTTGATGAAGAACTCATAAGACGTTATGAAGTTCCGTGATAATCTTGAGATACCAGGGGGTAATACTCGCCGAAAGATCAAAGTAAAGGTTGGACTGGTGTATTGATCCATAGAAGACAAGTGCTTAAACTTGCCCGAGAAATGGGATCTAAGAAGAACATATGGTCGAAACCACGATTGCAAAGGATCACTTCACCGATATCAAAGGATATTATATCAAGGAAATAGCTATTACTACAAGAAGCTTCCATGATAAGTTCCACATCGGGTCCATGGGCATGAACACAAAGTTCAAGGTCGACTCCCACTTCTTTAATGCATAACCTTTCATTCACTTCTCGTCTTCGAAGAAGTTGCAGTGTTGAAATTTTATCTGGCGAAGCACCAGAAGAGTATGACTCGTGAAAACTTTCGGGTTCACACGGTTTTAGAGAAGGTATAGGTTCAACCCATCAGGGCATCTTAGAAACATATACCACAAGCTTCAAGAGTAAATATCACCAGCTCGAAAGCAGAGCAAGGTTGAGAAAGTAGAGGATACAATTAACCAAAGGCATTATGTATCTGAGGGAAGGCTCACAAGGTTATTGAATATGAAGGACGCTGTCGGATAAAATCCATTAAAGGATCTGCCTGTCCATAACGGAGCTGATGTGACATCGGCACACAACCAGAGGAAGTAACAATGCAAAGGCATTGGATTATAGAAACAACTGACTAATCCAGAGCTCAAATGCAAAGGAATTATGATTTTCAAATCAAGGGATCAGAAGCAACGTTCTGATTAGGGATGGATAAGTTGAATAACCTTAGGGGTACAATCGACGGCAGTTGGATTGGTTGAGAACCAGCTCACGTTTAAAATGACGTCTGAGCCGGAAAGATAATTTTCAGGGAATAACTGATGATTGCGTGCATTCACACACATGTTAAATCAATAGGATCAGAATGTCATTCTCAAGGATTTTAATGGTTATTGCTATACAAATGGAATTGTCCAGACTGCAAGAAGACGGGTATTTGCAGAGCAATAGTTGGCAGAGGATTACCGGAAGATCGGGTATTATTTCAATGTATCTAGTGAAGCCTATGAACAACTAGTAATGGACGGTTCCTCGATAAGTGTGAAGAAACAAATCATAGGGATATTTTTGCGGCAAGGAACCGCAGGCAGTGGCACAAGGGATTCTTGGAACAATGATGAGTATTACAAGGTATCTTGTAATAACAAGAACAACTGGGATGAATGTAAGAATGGCAAGTGCATGTAGTTATCCATAAGGGTTGACGATGGAAGGGGAATTGCAAAAACAACGGGCACAAAGTCTCAAGAGAACATCAGAGGGTATTTTCGGAATCTTCTGGTGCAGCGGGCGATCCTCTGTGATAAGGGCTCTCCGGGAGGAAGTAGTTACGAGAACCTAGAGTCAGAGTTAGTATATTCATTTTAACCCGAATAGAAGAGAGATAAGTGTCCCAGAGCATAGATGAGGAATAAAAGATTCTAATACCACCCAATGGCGACGTGGCCCCATGGGCCACACAGCCTTGTTAGTAAAACAGTTTTCATCGACTAGACTCCACTTCGGCCAAGAACTGTGGAAGGGGGGGTTCCTACAGGCAGTCGGCTCTGATACCAACTTGTGACGCCCCCGATTCAATCGTACACTAATCATACACGCAAACGTGTACGATCAAGATCAGGGACTCACGGGAAGATATCACAACACAACTCTAAAAATAAAATAAGTCATACAAGCATCATAATACAAGCCAGGGGCCTCGAGGGCTCGAATACAAGTGCTCGATCATAGACGAGTCAGCGGAAGCAACAATATCTGAGTACAGACATAAGTTAAACAAGTCTGCCTTAAGAAGGTTAGCACAAACTGGGATACAGATCGAAAGAGGCGCGGGCCTCCTGCCTGGGATCCTCCTAAACTACTCATGGTCATCGTCAGCGGCCTGCACGTAGTAGTAGGCACCTCCGGTGTAGTAGGAGTCGTCGTCGACGGTGGCGTCTGGCTCCTGGGCTCCGGCATCTGGTTGCGACAACCAGGTAGAATGGAAAGGGGGAAAAGAGGGAGAAAAGCAACCGTGAGTACTCATCCAAAGTACTCGCAAGCAAGGATCTACACTACATATGCATGGTTATCTGTGTAAAGGGGCAATATCGGTGGACTGAACTGCAGAATGCCAGAATAAGAAGGGGATAGCTAGTCGTGTCGAAGACTACGCTTCTGGCAGCCTCCATCTTACAGCATGTAGAAGAGAGTAGATGGTAAGTTCACCAAGTATCATCGCATAGCATAATCCTACCCGGCGATCCCCTCCTCGTCGCCCTGTTAGAGAGCGATCACCGGGTTGTATCTGGCACCTGGAAGGGTGTGTTTTATTAAGTATCCGGTTCTAGTAGTCATAAGGTCAAGGTACAACTCCAAGTCGTCCTGTTACCGAAGATCACAGCTATTCGAATAGATAAACTTCCCTGCAGGGGTGCACCACATAACCCAACACGCTTGATCCCATTTGGCCGGACACACTTTCCTGGGTCATGCCCGGCCTCGAAAGATCAACACGTCGCAGCCCTACCTAGGCACAACAGAGAGGTCAGCACGCCAGTCTAAATCCTATGGCGCAGGGGTCTGGGCCCATCGCCCATTGCACACCTGCACGTTGCGTGGGCGGCCGGAAGCAGAACTAGCCCCCTTAATACAAGAGCAGGCTTACGTTCCAATCCGGCGCGCGCCGCTCAGTCGCTGACGTCACGAAGGCTTCGGCTGATACCACGACGCCGAGTGCCCATAACTGTTCCCGTGTAGCTGGTTAGTGCGTATAGGCCAGTGGCCAGACTCAGATCAAATACCAAGAACTCGTTAAACGTGTTATTTTAAAGTAACCGCGAACGCCGACTAGGGCCAGGCCCACCTCTCACCTAGGTGGTCTCAACCTGCCCTGCCGCTCCGCCACAAAGATCCACCCAGAGGGCCATCCGGACAAAGGGCCTTTCAGCCCCCAATCTGTGAATCACTCGCGGGTGCTCCACGAGCCGACCCGACTTTAGTCACCACATGTATCATGTATATAATATATAGCATATACCCGTGATCGCCTCCCTAGTGATCACGGCCCGATAGTATAGCATGGCAGACAGACAAGAATGTAGGGCCACTGATGGAACACTAGCATCCTATACTAAGCATGTAGGATTGCAGGTAAAGGTAACAACAGTAGTGGCAAAGACAGGCTATGCAGCAGAATAGGATTAACGGAAAGCAGTAACATGCTACACTACTCTAATGCAAGCAGTATAGAGAAGAATAGGCGATATCTGGTGATCAAGGGGGGGCTTGCCTTGTTGCTTAGCCGAGAAGGAGGGATCGTCAACACCGTAGTCATACTAGGTAGCAGCGGCGTCGTCTCGGTGTCTAGCGAGAGAAGAGGGGGAAGAAACAATAAATACAATGCAAACAAATGCATGACGATGCATGACATGACAAAGCGTGATGCTAGGTGTGCCCAATCGCGGTAGTAGGTGATACCGGCGAAGGAGGAAACATCTGGGAAAGTATTCCCGGTGTTTCGCATTTTCGGACAGATGAACCGGAGGGGGAAAAGTTGCGAGTTCGGTAGGTTAGGGATGTGTGGCGGACGAACGGGCTGCGTATCCGGATTCGTCTTGTCGTTCTGAGCAACTTTCATGTCGAAAGTATTTTCATCTGAGCTACGGTTTATTTTATATGATTTTCTAAAGTTTTAAATCATTTTTAGAATTTATTTAAATAATTTAATTCAACATTATCCAGAATAGTGCATGCTGACGTCAGCATGACGTCAGCAGTCAACAGAGGTGTTGACTGGTCAAACTGACGTGTGGGTCCAGTGGGACCCACCTGTCATACTCTGCTTAGGTTAATTAGGGTTTATTTAAACTAATTAATGTTTAACTAAACTAACAAGTTAATCAGATTAATTAAATAGGGTTAATTAACTTAATTAATTCATTTTTATTTTTTATTATTTATTTATTCTTATTTTTATTTTTTTATAAAAATGTTCTGGGCGGGCCCCCTTTGGTAGTGGCCTAAAGGGCCAAACGAGGGCGGGTTAGCGGGCGCGGGGCGGAGCCGGGCGTTGGGCGCTAACCCACCCGACAGGGCACCGCGTCCAGGAGGCGAAGGGCGCCGGCGCGTGGCTCAGCGCCGCCGGCCATGGCCGGAGCGGGGCGACGCGGCGTGGCTAGACGAGGCCGGCCGGAGCGCAGGGGGTCGGTGGAGTGGG
>NC_057796.1:366262910-366291981 GCF_018294505.1 Triticum aestivum
AGGAGGGGCGCGAGGCGCTGGGGGCGCTCGACGCGGCTAGCAGGGGCGAGGGCCACGGCGAGGCCGTCGGCAGGGGATAGCGGGGAGGGAGTGGCAGCTGGAGGCGGGAGCGGAGCGCGACGGCGGGCGTGCACGGGGCGCACGCGTGCGGTGGCCGCGGCGACGAGCGCGGGACAGAGGGGAGGGGAGGAGCGAGGCGGAGGCTCACTGGGGCGGTAGGGGTTCGGGCAGCGGGGGTCGAGGAGGACGTCGGGGACGACGATGACGAAGAGGAGGCAGGCCGTTAAGGAGGAGGAGGCAGTCCGGCGGGGGAAGCTCCGGCGAGGTGGTCCCGGGCGGCGGGCGACGAGAGGGGTGCGATGTGTCGGGCGCAGCGACGGGATCGAGCCCTCCCCGATCTAGATCGGGGGGGAGGGGAGCAAACGTGGGGAGGGCGAGTGCGTGGGGTTAGCGTTTCTGGTTGGGGGGAGTGGTGGTCACGGGGCTAGGGTTCGGTGCCCCCAGAGGGTATAGGCCAGGGACTGGGTCGGCCGGTTGTTGGCCTGGTGGCCAGCTGGGCCCCGGCCCAGCAGGGGCTTTGTTTCTCTCTTTTTTATTCTTTTTTGTCTTTATTTTATTTTCACTTTTCTGTTTTCTATTATAGTTTTAATAGCTATTAGTTTTGTAAAATTATAAGAACAGTACCTAAATGGAGGTTGCAAATTAGCCCACCGCCACAATATATTTTGGTATTTAAAATATTTAGTTCGCATTTTTATAAATTTCAAAAGGGCATTTATAATAGGTTTAGCTGCTGTTTTATTTATTTTAGTGCAATTGAATACTTTACAGAAGTGTGGTTCTTCTCCATAATTACCTACGCATTATTTGGCACAACCCGAACATTTTAGTTTTAATATTTGAAAACTTTTATTGTTTGCTTGATTTTGAATCTGAATTCGAACCGGTTTCGAACTAACGCGAGATTAACAACAGTAATCGTGGTGACGTGGCCATTAGCAGGGAATTACTGTAGCTTGATTATCCGGGCGTCACAGCGCAAACCTCTGCAGAGTGTATAAACTAATCATGGTTAGCCGTGTCCCCGGTTATGGACATCTTGAGTATCTGGTTCTTGAATTGTCATGTTGATCTCAACACTCTAAATTAATTTGTTGGGTTATTAATACTGCTTAAATGGGATTGAGTTGGAGGAACCTTCTCAATGTTTATCAACTACCATGATAGTTAAACAAAAATATATTCCTTTGTTGTAGGGAAAAATTGGCTTTTCGCAAAAATATGTTAACCATAGAGCCTCCACCAGCCATATATGCATGTAGTGATAGCATTTACCAGTTCATTGCTCTACTGCGTTATTTTGCCAGCATATTCCATTGTGCTGGCCTGTTTCGGGCTGCAACGTATTATGTTGCAGACTTTTCAGACGAAGAGTAAGGAGCGCTAGGTCGTTGTCGTGCACTCAGCTATGCCGTTGGAGTTGATGGACTCATTTACCTTTGATGCTTCCGCGGTTATCTTATTTAGATGGCCTTAAGCCATATTATTGTAATAAGTTCTCTTTTGAGACATTCGATGTAATAAGTGTGTGTTTGCACTCTGTTATAAATCCTTCAAGTACTGTGTGTGTCAGCGTTACCGATTCAGGGATGACACTTATGCACAGAGATTTGACCGTTTGAGGTCGAATCGCTACAGCCTTGGTCTTCATCTCACAGAAATTACTTTTAACGAGTACCGAGGCACCACACCAGAAATTAAATTCGCCAGTTTCTTTGTTGAGAAAGCAAGGTTGCTCAAGGTAATGAGGTTTGCCCTATATTTACTGCACATAAGTGAATGGATAGCTAAAGAGCGCAGGCATCTACAACTGAATGGAAAAGGCTCTACAGGAGCTGAATTTCAGTTTGTAACTTCATATGACAGATTATTCGGAAGTCACTATATCAAACCGCTATATGACTCTCGGTGGCTGATCCTTTCGCAGAAATAATGCATGAAAAAGATTCTAAAGAAGATGAATTTTATGTGTCTGAATAGTTTGAACCTTGTAATCCTTGAATTTGGGCCTTGTAATGCTGGAATTTGAACCTTGCAATATTTATAGTATTTGTTATATAACGTAATTGCATGTTTAATTTGGTTTTGCAATCATGTCCTGTTATAAGTATATATATGTTGTTCTTCTGTACATAGAGCATAGATGTTGTGCAGACAGAGCACATCATATCGCACACGGACCACACTAGGGAACCCGTCGGTGCTGAATTCATCAATCGCAGACGGTTGTATACCAGCAAGCGTTTGCCCACAACACACACGGGCTTATTCGACCACAAACAGCTCGGATGTGTCATCTGTATGCCATGTATCGCACACACAACTCCAATCTGATTCGTGCTTGATGTCTCCGCCATCGCTCGCATAGTTCGTCTTATTTCCCACATATCACTGTGCCGGCTTCTGCTCGCCGTTAGGCACTGCGGCGCACTCTGTTCGCGTCCGTCAGCGTGCTCTGCTCGCATACCTCCACGCGCTCGGCTTGTGGACATCTTTTCCTTGCGTGTTCAACTGCTATATGCATATATATGGGTGCTCGCCGTTGAGGCGACCGCGGCGCGCTCCGCTCGCGTCCCTGTGCGCGCGCTCTGCCAGCAGTTGGGGCCTGCCCACGATCACGTTGGGGGCCCCATATGCATGCGGTTGCGCCGCGCGCGTCGCCACGATGCAGTTACGTGCGGTATGATGGAGTTACGCCCTACAAATTAGAACTGCCATCTGGGCGTGCGGATATTCCAGGCCGTCTGGCTTCCCCATTAATTACTGCGGCCATTATAACCTTAGTCTCTTCAACCTTTCGATATCACCCCACAACACAACAAGCACACCCATGACGACACATACAGAGAGGATATCTAGCGGTGCTCCAATGAAGTTCGGCGAGCATAAAGTGGAGACCCACGCGAGGGAAACGAATCTCTCAGTAGTGTACACCATCGACCCGGCCGTGGTGGAGGACTACATCAACACGTGGGAGTAGTTGCTTGCTCGAGACAAGTACAAGGTGGTCAGCATCGACCTCCAGTACACCGGCGGTCATCCCGGAAAGATCAGAAGGTTGCCGTCGCCCAGTTGTGTGCGCGCCATCATGTCCTCCTCTTCCACTACTGCATGGCCACAGAGCCTTGCAACTGTTTCGCCAGGTTTGTCAACAGCACCGACTATAAGTTCGCTACGGTGGAAACCTCCAATGATGTAAAGGCGCTCATGGTTATGGGCTTGGCCTGCAAGAACCTTGTCGAAATCCGTGACCACTACAATGTCTGGGGCAGCATGAAGAAGGACTCTCTGGTTGAACTCGCCTCAGCCATCATTGACCTCCACTACGAAAAGATGAAGCAGGATAACAAGAGAAGAAGTCATGTATCCTGGCACGGGGCCTGGATGTGGTAACTGCATGAAGCTCACTTCAGGTTCACGGCTAAGAGCGTGTACACATGCTACAAGATGCACAGGCGGATCGTTGACATGAGGAAGTGCCTCGTTCCCAAAATCGACGAGGCCCGATCGAGCCAAAAGCAGAGCAGTAGTGACAAGCGTCACAAGAAGTAGATGATGATCAGATGATCATTTATCCTAGTTAATTATGCATGTAATATATAGTTTATTTTGTTGTGTGGAAATGTCATGTGTGTAGTAGCCACCTATGTAATTATGCATGTAATAGTTTACTTTGGTGTGTGCAAATGTCATGTGTGTAGTAGCCACCTATGTAATTCGATGTTTAATTTGGTTATGCAACCATGTCCTTATAAATGTGTGTATATATATGTTGTTGTTTTGTATGCAATCTCATCGCACAACACACACATCTTATTAGCAGCAATCGTCTGTGTTTTTATCGGTCTTCGCACACATTTCTGATTACAGACCTGTTTGCTGCGTATCACACACATCTTGTTAAATTGAACCATTTCTGTTCTCTTGGCTCAACGCAAACAGTTCATCCGAGTGGACTGTTTGCCCTCTATCGCACGCCTTGATCTGGCTGACCGTTTCTTTTGTTCCGCTTAATCACAAATAGTTCATTCGAGTGAACTGTATGTCGTATATTGCACACACCTTCATCTGGCTGCCCATTTCTGTTGTTCTGACTCATCACAAACAGTTTATCCGAGTTAACTGTATGTCGTATATTGCACACACCTTCATCTGGCTGCCCATTTCTGTTGTTCTTCCTCATCGCAAACAGTTCATTGAACTGAATCGTATGCCCCGCATCGCACATGCAACTAAAATCTAAACCGTGTTTGATGTATCCGCCATCGCAAACATTTTGTATATTTTTTTATGCTTTTTTTACATCACTGTTTGCGATTAATGCATCACACACAGTTTCGTCGAAGGGTCTCTGATTGTAGTGTCGCATTAGCAGCATCCCGCAGTAGTGTTTGTTTTGAACTGCATGCCTAAATGTGGCTTGAAATTACTGCTAGTGTTCATGAGATTGCCTTCTGATGCAGCATCTTGTTCATTTTGCAGCAATCACTCAATGTCTTCTTCATCAATGAATTCATCGTCTCCATCTTGTCCAAGTAAGTTTTTTTGTTCTTCTCTTTCTCCTTCTTCATTCTGGCATGTGCTTGAGTTCGTGTTAACTTCTGCTCTACTGGGATCAACATCTTCAGGCTCCTGCGACTTTTAGTGATTTTGTTTTACTTTCTTTTCTATAATGTTCTGCACTTGGTCTATGTTCATCATTTGAAATTTTTGAATTTTGTGGTGTGTATCTGTTGCAAGTTCATGTTGTAGAACAAGTTTGTGTCACAGGGATTGGATTCTCTTCCCCCATCTTCGCTTGCTACCATTTCATGATGCAAGTCTGCCTCCAGTGTCTGCAAAGTAAGGTTAATGATTGTTAGTGTGTTTTCCATTGGCATTTTCTTGTAATAGTTCTTCAGCTGTTGTTTTGCTTACATTGTCATCTCTTGTTGCGATGAAACTATCATCTGACTTGCTCCTGGAGTTTTCGTAGATAGTTTCGTTAATGTTTGTAGATCCATCTCCTGAATGTACCTGCAAGGTTCATCACAAGTTTTATTTCTAGACATCTCCAGAATGTACTTGGTATTATTTATTTTACCTTGTGTATATAATGTCGGAATGATGGAGCGCCGTGAAAGAAAATGTTTCCTGCATCATAATTTTGTTAGCTTTTTACCCTTTTATGTATTTTAAACATCTGTCCAAGGTTTTAGCTAGTGCATCTCACATTTAGTATGAGTTCTTCCTATGACATTCTCAGTAGATCCTCTTCAGTTACTGCCCTCGTCATGCTCCTCTCCTGTCACATTTGGAAAGTAGAATGTCAGTGTTAACATAATCATGTGCAGCAAAGCATTTAGTAATAGATGAAAGTATTTATTTTGTGATGTCTGCATGCTTTTCAATGTATTATGTTGATTTGTGTTTCAATGTATACTGTATTTTCTAATGGTTTTACACTGTAATTTACTAGGTTCTTACAATGTAATTACATTAGTTTTTTCTTCTAGATTATTTTTATAGTGGATTTTGCTGGGAACTCACAGTGTAAAACCCCTAGTTTTTACAGTGGACTTTACTGTATTTTCTAGGGGTTTTACAGTGGAATTTTCTAGGTAGCTACAATGTATTTTTTTCACTGGAACTTACATTGTAAGTCTGCATTTACAGGTTAATTTACTCTGTAATTTACACTGTAAGTAGCACCTACAATGTAAATTACACTATAATTCTTGTCGTTGCCACTGGGCAACTCACTCGCTCACCAGCGATCAATCTCCAGGTGAGTTTCAGCTAGAGTTCAGAGAGACACGAAGTGGTTTTGCGCCGCCAACTAACTTGCGGCCTTTTCTGTTTTCTCTTCTTATTTCTTGCGTAACGATCGTGCCCGCACAGCTCGCTCCCGTCGCTACAAACGTGCCATCCCACGTCAAATGGATCGAGGCCGTGCACATCGCTACCAGCCCGTCGTGCTCACCGCACGACCCGGCCCTCTACTTCTACGCCAAGCAAACTACGTCCAAGTTGTGACACCACACAGGGCTGTCACGTACATGAAATAACAGAAGGAAAACTAGGCTAAGTCCTGGACCTACACGACTCAAGTAAATCCTAACAAATCACCCCCTTACTTGTGTCGTCCGAGCTGCACCTCCTCGACGCCGATCCTCTTCTTCAGCTCCATGAACTGAACTCTGCCCAGGGACTTGGTGAGCACATCCGCAAGCTGATCTTCAGTGCCCACATACTCGATGTCGATCTTGCCAGTCTCAACACAGTCTCGGATGAAATGATACCTCAAGTTAATATGCTTGCTGCGATCGTGATGCACCGGATTCTTGCTCAAAGCGATCGCCGACTTGTTGTCCACCAGCAGCTTGACACTCTTCTCTTGAGTGCCTTGAATATCAGCTATCAGCCTGCTCAGCCACACTGCTTGCATAGCTGTTGCAGCTGCTGCCACATACTCCGCCTCACAGGAGGACATGGCGATGATCTTCTGTTTCTGCGACGCCCATGTAATCAGATTTCGACCAAGGAAAAACACTGACCCGCTCGTGCTCTTACGGTCATCAAGATCACCGCCATGATCGCTGTCACTGTACCCCACAAGGTCTGGTTCATCCCCTCCGCCTCGCTGGTACTTGCATCCATGGTGAATTGTGCCGCTGATGTAGCGCAGAAGATGCCTCACCGCGGCCATATGCTGTGTCGTCGGCGCCTCCATGTAGTGGCTGACAATCCCAACCGCATAGGCAATGTCAGCTCGAGTGTTCGCTAGATAGCGCAGGCTGCCCACCACACTCCTGTAGTAGGTCGCGTCCGCAGCCGGACTCCCATCGCTCTTGACAGCCGCAAGCGATTTTCCATCGGCGTCGAGCACGGCTTGCAGCCTGTCATCCCCGTCTGCTCGAGAATCTTGCAGGCATAGCTGCTTTGGCAAAGTGTGATGGTGTCGCCCTTCTGCTCGACCTCGATCCCGAGGTAATAACTCAGGGGGCCGAGGTCACTCATGCTAAAAGTGCACTGCATCTCCGCCTTGAACTCTGCGATCTCGCTGGCGTTGGCGCCCGTGATGATAAGATCATCCACGTACACCCCCACAAGCAGAAGGGAGTCGCCACTCCCGTGCTTGTACACAGCGTGCTCAAGCGGGCTCCGCTCGAAGCCGAGAGCCGCGAGCGCACTGTCCAGCTTGATGTTCCAAGCCCGCGGCGCCTGCCGCAGCCCATACAACGCCTTGCGCAGCTTCAGAACAGCCTGCCCGTTGTTGGCATCGACGAAGCCCTCCGGCTGTCGCACATACACTTCCTCGGCCAGTTCTCCGTTGAGGAAGGCCGACTTCACGTCCATGTGGTGAACGTGCCAGCCGTAGTGCGCGGCGAGCACGCGCACAGTCTCCATCCGCGCCACCGGTGCGAACACCTCCTCAAAATCGATGCCCTCTCTCTGTGCATACCCCTTAGCTACCAAACGAGCTTTGTGCTTGATCACATTACCTTGAGGATCTTTCTTGATCTTGAACACCCATTTCAGCCCAATGGCCCGGTGTCCGGCGGGGACCTCCGTCAGCTCCCATGTCTCGTTGTCGCGGATGGCGCGCATCTCCTCTTCCATGGCTTTTCTCTAGCACCCCTCAGTGAGTGCGTCGTCGACGTTGCCGGGCTCCACAGCAGCGAGCAGGCACAGCCCACTGTACTCGATCTCCACCGGCTCGGCGTGGTCAATCACTTCCTTCATCATGCGAAAGCGGAGCGCCACCCCTTCCATGTCGTGAGTCTCTCCTGTAGGAGGCGTCACGAACGGCACAGGCGATGGCTCCGGCGTGTGTGGCTCGCTGGGCGCCGAGGGTGCGCACGGCGTCGTCGGGGGCATGTCCGGAGCGCGGTCACTGCCGCTGCTGGGCTCGGTGTTGTCGACGGTGTACTCGACAGTGAAGATAGCGGGCGCGCCCGCGGGCACTGCCGCGTCAGGCGCCTCTTCCCAGTTCCAGGGCCGGTCTTCGTCAAAGACCACGTCGCGGGTGATGTGGAGCTTGCGGGCCGCTGGGTCGTAGACGCGGTAGGCCTTGCTGCCGTCCTCGTACCCCATGAACACCATGGGTGCCGCGCGGTCCGAAAGCTTGCTGATGCCCGGTCCCACCTTCTTCACGTAGGCCGTGCACCCAAAAGTGCGCAGGTAGGCGACGTTCGGGCGTCGGCCGTGCCACGCCTCGTAGGGAGTGATGCCGTCCAGAGCACGCGTGGGAGCCCTATTCAGGATGTGCACAGCAGTTTTTACAGCCTCACCCCAGAACTCACCAGGCACTTTCATGGCCTTGAGCAGGCTGCGGGCGGTCTCAACCACCGTCTGGTTCCGGCGTTCCACGACGCCGTTTTGCTGCGGGGAGTACGGCGCCGTTGTGTACCTCTTGACCCCATTCTCATCGCAGTATGACTTGAACGCGGTGGAGTTGAACTCGCCGCCCCGGTCCGTCCTGAATGCCAGGAGCTTCACGCCGTGCTCGCTCTCGGCGAGCGCCTTGATCTTGCGGAAGAACTTGAACGCCTCGTCCTTTGTACGCAGCATCTCCACCCACATATAGCGGCTGTAGTCGTCGACGATGAGGAGGAAGTAGCGGTTGCCGCTTGGTGTCGCCGGTGTCACTGGTCCGCACAAGTCGCCGTGTACCAGCTCCAGGCCACGCTCTGCGCGATACGGGGACGCGCGTGGGAACGGCGTCCGATGCATCTTGGCCAGGGCGCACCCGTCGCAGAGCTGATCCACCCGCGGGATCAGCGGCACGCCGACGACCATGCCCTTGCTGGAGAGATCATGGAGCGCCCTGAAGTGCAGATGCCCGAAGCGCGCGTGCCATCGCCACGCCGCGTTGTCGGCCTTGGCGAGGAGACACACCGGGCCCGTGATGTCGAGTTGCAGCGTGTACAGACGGCTCCTGGAGCACCTCACGCATGCGAGCTGCAGCCTCTCCTGGTCGAAGATGCTCATCACGCCATCCTCGACCACCGTCTTGCAGCCCACCTCGTCGAGTTGCCCGATGCTCACAATGCTGCTCCTCAGCTGGGGTATAAACTACACCCCCGTCAGTGCATGGTGCGACTTATTCCTGCAGTTAAACACCACTGTTCCACGTCCACGGATATCAACGGACGAGCCATCACCAAACCTGACCGTGCCAGTCACCGTCTCATCGAGCGCGGAGAACACGGCCCGTTCGCCTGTCATATGGTTGCTCGCGCCCGTGTCCAAGTACCAGGCGTTGCACGCCGTCTGCGCCGGGATCACGCCCTTCTCGTTGAGGAAGACGCGTTCGCGCACTGGCTCGACGTGGATCTGGGCGAGTCCGCAGCTCACCGCCATGAGCAGCGCAGGTTGATCCTCCTACACTTGGTTGAGGTTGGCCTCTTCCTTGCGTTGCTGCTTGGGCTTGGTGCAGTCCCGAGCCATGTGGCCTTGGATCCCGCAGTTGTGGCAGTTCCCCTTGAAGCGAGAGCCGCCGCCCGATGACCCTCGGCCACCGCCAGGCGCGCCGTCTCCGGGCGCGCTGTCCCTGCCCTTTCCACCACGTCCTCTGCCGCGGCCGCGACCGCCGCCGCGGCCACCGCCACGACCACCGCCACGCGATGATCCCTCGCCCTGTTCGCGCTGCTTGTAACGCGCCAGCCACTGCTCCTCAGTGAGCAGTAGGCTTCCACCGGCCTGCCCTGAGCCGCCATGATCAAACCTCTCCTCGGCCGCTTTGAGGCGGCCTGTCAGATCCTCAATGCTCAACGTATCGAGATCAACAAGGGTTTCAATGGACAGGGCGATCTGCGAATACCGTGGAGGCACCACGCGCAAGAACTTTCTTACCGCCTTCTCCTCGGTGACCTTGTCGCCAAGGATGTTTAGGTTGGTGACCATGGAGCCGAGCCGCATCGCGAAATCATCCACGGTCTCCCCGTCGCGGAACTCGATGGTCTCGAAGTCCCGTGCCAGCGACTGGGCCTTGGCTGCGCGCACGCGGTCGCCGCCGATGCGCATGGTAGCGATCTCGTCCCACGCCGCCTTCGCCGACGGTTTGACGGCCAGCGTGCCCACCATCTCGGGTGACACCGCTCCAAGGATGGCCTCCAGCGCCATACGGTCCTCGTGGAAGTCGACGTCGCCGTACTTGACGGCGTCCCAGTAGCCGCGCGCCTCCAGCTTCACCTTCATCAGGAGCGACCAGTCGTTGTAGTTCGACTTGGTCAGCATCGGCCAGTTCGCCGATCCAGACTCCCGGATCACCTTCTGCACGACCGGCGCCGCCAGCTCACGGCCGCGGATCGTGCGGCTCCGTCCGCGTCGCGGGGGGGAGTGGGATGGTGATCGTGAACGGCGCGGCGGCGAGTTTGACCCTGACTCGTCGCCCTTCTCCGTCTGCACCGGCTTCTTGCCGCCGGCCATGTCGACAGGATCTCTGACGAGGCTCTGATGCCACTTGTCGTTGCCACTGGGCAACTCACTCGCTCACCAGCGATCAATCTCCAGGTGAGTTTCAGCTAGAGTTCAGAGAGACACGAAGTGGTTTTGCGCCGCCAACTAACTTGCGGCCTTTTCTGTTTTCTCTTCTTATTTCTTGCGTAACGATCGTGCCCGCACAGCTCGCTCCCGTCGCTACAAACGTGCCATCCCACGTCAAACGGATCGAGGCCGTGCACATCGCTACCAGCCCGTCGTGCTCACCGCACGACCCGGCCCTCTACTTCTACGCCAAGCAAACTACGTCCAAGTTGTGACACCACACAGGGCTGTCACGTACATGAAATAACAGAAGGAAAACTAGGCTAAGTCCTGGACCTACACGACTCAAGTAAATCCTAACAATTCTCACAAGGTCTTACAGTGTAAATTCTTGTGTACTTACAATGTAATTTCATCATTGGTTTACACTGGAATTTTATGGGGAATTTACACTGAAAATTTCTAGGTACAAGACTAGTTACATGGGGATTTACGCTGTAATTTTCTAGAATTTTTACACTGGAATTTTGATTAGGTTCCTGAATGTTTTTGATTTCAGATTTTGTCTACTGTATTTTCCTATGATTTACAGTGTAATTTACTATGTACTTGCAATGTAATTACATCATTTGTCTACATCTTTTTACACTGTAATTTATGAGGAATTCACACAGGAAATTTCTAGGATATAAGACTAGTTACATGGGGATTTTAATTGTAATTTTTTAGGATTTACAGTGGAAATTTGACTAGGTTCCTGAATGTTTCTGATGTTGATCTCTCCCCTCTGTTTTTGTAGATGAAGGAAATTCCCTTAGATTTTTGTCAATGTAAGAGGTGAAGAGAGATGATGCAGAGGAGTTGGTGTACGACTGTTTTGCTGACTTGTGGATCGTGTTGTTCATTTCCTTCTTGGTGATCATCAGGTACATCCCCCTCTCCCAATTTTGTGTTTCCTCTTTGTTCTTCTCCTCCTCCCCGATCTGCCATGGCCGCCTCTCCCTTTTTCATGGGCGTCTCCAGATTTGTCTAGCCCTGTTAGGTGAGATCTGTCTAGTGGTTGAGGGGGAGGGGCGTGTTTTGTGGAGGGGGTTTGGCCTTTGCGTGCGTTGCAAGCTTTGTTGGCATGTGTTTTCGTGGTCCCTAATCAGGAGGGGGGTTTGTTGTCCAGGACGAACCGGGTGGGATGTTTACCTGACCCGTTTAGGCGTTCATTTTTTTCTTTCTAGTGATTTCCCTGCTAATACAGTTGTAATGTGTTGATTGGTCAGGAAATTTGACTGTTTTCAAATAGACAGTCCCAAAAAAAATCTAAAGGACATCCCGAGTAATTTATTCATCCATGAGGGAGGACATACAAACCAACAAAAGTAACCAGAAGCATACAAGTGTCGACTCATCGGACATCATCAGTCCCAAACACACACAGTCCGTTCATATACTGACCATCACTGGCCTCAAAGACAGATAGATCAGCAGGCATATCTTCACAGCAACCTGTTGAGTAAGTCGTCGACGGTGGTGTACTTGACGTCAGGGTACAGCTCGCTCGCCTCCACGCCGAACGACGGCGCGATCTCGATGTTGGTCTGGTCCCCCTTGATGTACGACGCGTGGCCGATCGAGAAGATGATGTTCATCGGGATTGGCGCCTCTGTAGTAGTGTACACAAAGATAAATTGATATATCAGGACGGCCTAGTACGTATCCCGCGTGAATGAATGTACTGTATAAAGCTAGTATCCTAACCTTGGATCTGCTTGAGGACGGCGTCCTCGGGGACGTACACCCTCTGGAACGTCTTGCCGGTCTTCTTCTCCCACAGCGACGCCAGCTCGTTGTGCGACAGCGTGTTGGCCGGCGGCTTGATGTACAGCACCTTGTTCTCCGCCCGGGGGTCGTCCGCCGCCAGCACCGTGTACGTGCCGATGTCCGCCTCGTCCACGAAGACGACCTTGGTCTCGCCGTCGCCGAGGATGACGACGCTGTCGGTCGGGGGCGCCGGGGAGAGCACCTGCCCGATGGTGGGGAGCGAGTACCCGGCGAAGTAGTTGGCCACCACGTAGGTGTAGGGGATGCCCTCGGCCTCGACGGCGCGGCGGATGCCCGCCTTGAGGGCGAAGATGGACTTGGCCGGCTCCACGGCGCCGGTGCGGTCCACGTCCAGCCCGAACTCCGACGGGAAGAACCTCTGCAGACAGAGCACCGCAATGTGTGAAGCAGCCGTGCATGGATGCAAATAACTGAGCTGCACAAGGTAGTACCTTCACGTTGCCGGCCTCCTTGATGGCGGCGATGAGCTTGGTCTGGTCGGCGATCTGCATCGAGCCCAGCGTGGAGATGACGACGTCGGCCGCCTTGACGGCGCTCACCAGGCTGCCGTGGTCGTAGAGGTCGCCCGTGAGGAGCGTGACGCCCGAGTCCTGGAAGGTCTTGAGCAGCTGCGCCTTGGCCGGGTCGGAGGGGGCGGCGTCCCGGACGAGCGCCAGGGTGGGGTGGCCGAGCCGCGCGCTGGCCGCGACGACGTGCCTGCCGATGTACCCCGTCGCGCCGATCACAAGGATCTTGCTCTTGCCATCGGACGCCATGATCTTCCCCGTACCTTGTTGGCAGGTGCAAGATCCAATCGCCTTGGCTGGCTTGCTCTCTCTTGCACTGCCACGACTTTAAATATGAATGCAATCCTTTGATGTTACGCCTTCAATAATGGTGGATCCATGATAGCCGCTCCATCTCCGGCGATCTTCTGTCCCTACACACACACACACACACACACACACACACACACACACACACACACACAAAAAGCTTACCACAGTGTCTGGATACGTGCGTGTATGTGGTTCACTTTTACGGTCAGGTCCATTGGAACGAATTGATGAGACGTGCACTTTCAGAGACAGGTTCATGGTGACTGACAGGACACACCGTTTGGTAAGGTGGGGCGTGCATCACATCCCTCACCATAAATCAACGGAACTTCTAGAAAATTGCTGATGTGGATTTATTATAACCGCATTATTATAAATGACACCGAAACAGAGATCCCATATCGTGCACTATATGGTGTTTTTATGCATTCTCTATAAGCGATATAAATCACTCAAACTTTCCCCGCAAAAAAGGAGGAAAAAGATGGAGTATAGATCACTCAAACTCTGTTGAGGCTCAGGGCTTGTTTACAGCGCCAGAAAATAAAAACACAAGTTATGTCACTCTAATAGGCTCCCGTAGCAAAAGAATGCCTGCATCTTGTTTGATTCGAACGGGATAAATGAGGTCTGAGCTCATATCTCATCGAAACGAATTGCCCCCTTTGACTCTCCTGTTTTTTCTCTTTTCTTTTTTGAACACAGTACATACCACTCATACAATCGCACATACACTCTAAATGTATTATAAAAGTTCATGAAAAAATAAAACACTTCAAACATAATAAAATTACATCGAGAGGTTCCTAAATCACTGAACGACTACCGCAGTGTGCCACTGTGGCCACACTTACCAGAGCCGGCTTGACTTTGTCGATGACAGGTGAGAAATCTTCATGCGTGTCCCTAAGGACCAACGCCCTATAGCCACCGATGTCGTCGTTGAATCATTGAATAGATCTGAAAAATCTGACACCAAATCTCGTGACACAATGAGAAAGTCTAACCTCACCGCCCCAATGAGACGGAAAGAATCTACACCGGAGATCCGTCGAGAACGTCTGGACAAACTAAGGGAGAATCAATGCACGAAAGACAAATTCAAGGAGGAAGCGTCGCCACCACCCGAGCGCCGCACCTGTGAGGATTAAAAAACTCTAACCTAAACTAATAGCCGGAGCAGAGGCACCGAGATTCTCCTCCCCACCACCTGTTCGGAGCGGTAGTCAGAGGGAAGACGGATCCACGGTTCGTTGACGAAGCCTGATGGGAAGAGTTTGCCGTGTCGGCCAAGGTATAGGAAAGGAACGCTAGACCAGTTTCCTGCTTCTTATTACCCTCTTAGACTCTCTTGTTCTATCACTACATTCCGAAGTCTTTTATAATTCATACCCTGACAATGTTATATAACAATTTTTTCGAATCTTTCATTACCAACAAACCATGGTGCCTTCATCTACCTTCACCGCAAAAAAGAAGGTACCTTCATCTATAGAAACAAACCACGGTATGTTGTGCCTCCCATCAGTCCACCACCAACTCCCACTCGCTCAGTACTTCCCTCGAAATATCAGTTCACCACCAACCCCCGAAGCAACTGAAAGATATAGCTTCACAAAGAGGATCAGGAAGAGGTTCTAGAAAAAAAAACGGAAAATGGGAAGGTAGAAGAAAGTTCGGTGACGCATCACACATCAGGTTTCTGTTGTTGACATCAGGGCAGCTCAACCGCTTGGTTCCTAGTTTTTTTTATAGAAAACTTTTCATCTATTTTTTTCAATCATGGCGGTACAATGAACACTAAAAAAAATAAAAATTACATCCAGATCTGTAGACCACCTAACGACGACTACAAGCACTGAAACGAGCCGAAGGCGCGCCGCCATCATCGCCCCTCCCTCGCCGGAGCTGGGCAAAATTTGTTGTAGTAGACAGTCGGGAAGTCGTCGTGCTAAGACACCATAGGACCAACGCGTCAGAACAACAACCGCCGACGATGAAGAGTAGCGTAGTTCGAAAGGATAACCTGAAAACACACGAACATAGACGAACTACGACCATATCCGAGCAAATTCAAAAAGGATAGATCCGCCGGAGACACACCTTCACACGCTCACCGGCGATGCTAGACACACCACCGAGACGGGGCTAGGCGGTGAGAACCTTATTCCATCTTCCGAAAGCCGCCACTGTCTCTTCCTGAGCAGGACACAAACCCTAACAAAACTCGAAGGAACATCTGGAAATGGAGCCCTCCCGCCGGCAAGGGCCGGGATCCACCGTGCCGCCATGGCCCTAATGCCACCGGAGACGAGGCGGGCCGACGACAACGCCGACGGGAAGCAAAGAAACCCTAGGTTTTTCCTTAGGGGAGGAGGCGGCTACGTACTTCTCTAGTTTTTTTACCCTGTCTTGGATCCTAGTATTCATTATATAGTTAGATAAATACCACCCATGCCATTGATTTCTCTATTTCACACAAAAACTTTGCATCGAGATATATATACCACTCCTCAATGCAAAGTTCCTGGCAGTGGGACTTATGATATGAACCGAGATCCTGATCTTTTGATGAAAGGAGATAACTATGATTTTGTAGGACTTAGCCTCATGATCTGACTACCAATCATACAAAAAGGACCGTACATGACTAACATCCACGTCAATCGCTAAACCAATTCCACAGTGTTATTGATCGAACACAATAGACCTATCCGCGAAGGATTTTCTGCAGGCAAATCGAAGAACAAGCAAGAAAATTACAACATAAGCAATCTCAAATTATGAATATGTTATTTGATGATGAAATATTTAGTGTTCTGATAGAATGTCTTGATGGTCGCACTAGGCGATATGAGCGTAGACAAAATAAAAGATAGCATAGCTAAACTTCTCTAAACAAAATCAAACCTAACCTAAGTGTAATTAGTTAGTTATTGAAGGAGGAAATTATATTTTTCACCCTCAAGTCTTAGACCACGTGGAAATGATAAATCGTCTTATATTCCTAGAGGAACTGCGAGATTATTTGTTAGAGGCTAGTCTTAGAGGCTAGTCTTATAACTAACTAATAACCGCATGAGGAACTGCGAGATTATTTGTTATACTTTGAGATAAAATCGTCTGAAATATTCCACTTGAGCTAGTCTTAGAGGCGAGACTAGAAATCTTATTTTGCCGTTTTATCATTTCACACATGCATATGAGTTTTTCACTGAATCGCATATTCCAGGATCATAGAAGTTATATCATAAAATATAAACTCTTAATTATGAACTTGAAATGTATATAATATAATATTTATTGCCTCTAGGGCATATTTCAACATATCCAACATGCATCTTAAAGTACTAAGTAGTAAACCAAACTATTGCATTAAGTATGATGACATAAAGTACATGATATATTGTCTTCACCCTGTATACAAAGTACAACTACACAATCATATTTTTATCCCTAGTGAGAACAACATAATACATGCCTTTTCCATTTTCTGTCATTGTGGTAGGTTACTTGCAAGGTTGAACCCAACTATCATACACAACTCCCTCTTGGAGATGACTCACCAAACTTTGCCAAAGAAAAGACAAATAGATCGAAGAGCATATATGAATAAGAATTATGCAGCAAAGAAACCAAATTGATCTTAGAAGGAATCATGGATAAATCTAATCATGAAGTGACAATTCATCACACTGCGACAAATATACTAACAAACTACATCAGATGGATCATAATCGTGTAGGGTAACTCATGTGATCTTTGTATTGAGAAACACGGGAGAAAATTCATCTAGCTACTGCTATGGACCCATAGTCCAAAGGAAACTACTCACGGGCAATCATAGTGACCTTCAAGTTGATGGAGATGGCCGTAGTGATAATTTCCCCTTCGATAGAGTACGAGAAAAGACCTTCAAATCTGATCGACGCGAAATAAAGAGGTGCGGCGGAGAAAATAGAAAAACTCCTCGATCATTATGGTTTTCGAAGTGAACAAAAAAATATTGGTGTCGAGAGGTGGTAGAAATGCACCAGGGGGCCCACACGGCCCCTCCAGATGCCCCTTGCCCATGTGTTTAAAAATCGAACATTGGGGTTTTTAGAGTGAACAAAATCGATCATGACTACCTTTTTGGTTTGTTGTTGGCATAGTTTAAACAACGAACCGGTGAGGCTGACGGTTCAGATTATTACCGGTGCCTTTTTGGTTTGTTGTTGGCATAGTTTAAAAAAACGAATTGGTGAGACTGACGGTTCAGGTTATTACTGGTCGAACCACCAGTACATTGGTCCATTTGCGAACCAGAATATTTAAGAAGCTTTTTGAATTTTTGACCTTACATCTAATGAATACACATAATATTGGTTGTTGTTAGCCTAGTTGGTTATTGGGCTTTGGCGTGCCTTTTTTTTCTAGATGGGTCTTTAGCCTGCCTTGCCTCAACGCGGTGTCTATATCTCGCATTAAGCGAATCTGTAGAAAATCTCACGTCGAGTTTTTCCTAGTCGTGGTTGTTACGGGCCGGCCCATTTTCGCGTACCGCGAATGGGAAAAAGAGAAGGAAATGGGAGTAAGAGGGATTGATCCCTGGTCGCCGCGAAGATAACCAGCGCCACTAGCCATCACGCCAGCGTACAATTCATAATATGTATAAGGATGTGACCTACTTGAAGCGAATGCAGCCGGTTTTCTCCAGTTTTTTTCCTTCTTTTCATTTTATGTTATTTCTTTTCCTTTTTCTTCTCCGCTTTTCATTCTTGTTGCATTTGTTTCTTCGTTTTTTATTTCTTTGGGTTTTTCTTTCTTTTTCAGTTTTTATTTTTTTGGGTTTCCTTTTTTCGATTGGTTAACATCTACATTTTTTTTTACATGTCAACAACATTTTTCTAATACATGATCAACATTTTTCTACACACTTCTAAACTTTTTCAAATGCTTGATTAACACTTTTCAAATACAAGATCAACATTTTTTAATACATGGTCAACATTTTTTCTATACATATTTAAAAAAAATTCAAATGCTTGATTAACATTTTCTAAATGATATATTAACTTTTTTTTTGAACACATTGTCAACATTTTTTCTATACACATTCAACATTTACCAAGGGCGTGTTTGGTTGCCTGCATAGAGCCCAATCAGACCCGCGCGGGAAGCAAGAGGCTCGTTTGGTTGCCTGGTTGGGCCTGCATCGCACGCTTCTTAAAGCAGCCCAGAGGCTGCCTCGCTGGAAACGCAGGAATCGGCAGTTTCTCACGAGCCAGGCCGAGCCGAGCGCAAGCGAGTGGGCCCTTGCACCAGTGGAGACGGGAGGGATGCGAGGTGATTACGTGACGGGTGGATGCGAGGTGATTACATGAGGTTTTCTTCAACCCTCAGTAAGCTCGTATCTAATCTCCTCCCTTTGATCTACACAACGGTGCTTCGCTTCGAGGTAAGCTCTACACGAAAAAGATGCACCTCGATGCTACGGTTCCATTCAGGCGATCGGTTCGTAGTTTCGTCGGCCGTAAGTTCTTAATTTCGTCTTCCTGTTTGGAGCTATTCCGGACGAATTTTGTCAGATTCGTCGCGCACGATCGATCATTTGAAATTTCCTTTGACCAGCAGCATAATCTCGCAGTTCCTCGCAACATTCGTGTTGTAACTTTTTGGCTTCGACGATCGTAGCTTCATCTCTTTTTGAATAGCAGTGTACTGCACTGACGCCGCCATGTCAAGCTCCTCTGTCCTCTGCTCAAAGCCCTCCTATTCGTCCCTCTCGACGCCGACGCCCTTCCCCTTGATCTCCTTGCCCGCGTCCTACTACACTAGAGTCATTTCCGGTGTCACTCATCTCGGCCCATTCTCTGTCGTCCTCTGAAAGATCGAGGATGTTGCCTAGAGGGGGGTGAATAGTGTTGGGGAACGTAGTAATTTCAAAAAAATTCTACGCACACGCAAGATCATGATGATGCATAGCAACGAGAAGGGAGAGTGTTGTCCACGTACCCTCGTAGACCGATAGCGGAAGCGTTTAACACAACGCGGTTGATGTAGTCGTACGTCTTCACGATCCGACCGATCAAGTACCGAACGCACGGCACCTCCGAGTTCAGCACACGTTCAGCTCGATGACGTCCCTCGAACTCCGATCCAGCCGAGTGTTGAGGGAGAGTTTCGTCAGCACGACGGCGTGGTGACAATGTTGATGTTCTACCGACGTAGGGCTTCGCCTAAGCACCGCTACGATATTATCGAGGTGTAATATGGTGGAGGGGGCACCGCACACGGCTAAGAGATCAATGATCAATTGTGTGTCTAGAGGTGCCCCACTTACCCCGTATATAAAGGAGCAAGGGGGGGTTCGGCCGGCCTAGAGGAGAGGCGCGCCAGGAGGAGTCCTACTCCTACCGGGAGTAGGACTCCCCCCCTTTTCCATGTTGGACTAGGAGAGGAAGGGGGAAAAGGTGGAGGGGAGGAAGGAAGGGGGGCGCCGCCCCCCTCTCCTTGTCCTATTCGGACTGGGGGGGAGGGGCACGCGGCCCTGCCCTGGCCTCCTCTCCTCTCTTCCACCTAGGCCCAATAAGGCCCATTAAGTTACCGGGGGGTTCCGGTAACCTCCGGGTACTCCGGAAAAATCCCGATTTCACCCGGAACACTTCCGATGTCCAAACATAGGCTTCCAATATATCAATCTTTATGTCTCGACCATTTCGAGACTCCTCGTCATGTCCGTGATCACATCGGGGACTCCGAACAACCTTCGGTACATCAAAACATATAAACTCATAATATAACTGTCATCGTAACGTTAAGCGTGCGGACCCTACGGGTTCAAGAACTATGTAGACATGACCGAGACACCTCTCCGGTCAATAACCAATAGCGGAACCTGGATGCTCATATTGGCTCCCACATATTCTACGAAGATCTTTATCGGTCAGACCGCATAACAACATACGTTGTTCCCTTTGTCATCGGTATGTTACTTGCCCGAGATTCGATCGTCGGTATCTCGATACCTAGTTCAATCTCGTTACCGGCAAGTCTCTTTACTCGTTCCGTAATACATCATCCCGCAACTAACTCATTAGTCACAATGCTTGCAAGGCTTATAGTGATGTGTATTACTGAGTGGGCCCAGAGATACCTCTCCGACAATCGGAGTGGCAAATCCTAATCTCGAAATACGCCAACCCAACAAGTACCTTTGGAGACACCTGTAGAGCACCTTTATAATCACCCAGTTACGTTGTGACATTTGGTAGCACACAAAGTGTTCCTCCGGTAAACGGGAGTTGCATAATCTCATAGTCATAGGAACATGTATAAGTCATGAAGAAAGCAATAGCAACATACTAAACGATCGAGTGCTAAGCTAACGGAATGGGTCAAGTCAATCACATCATTCTCCTAATGATGTGATCCCGTTAATCAAATGACAACTCATGTCTATGGCTAGGAAACATAACCATCTTTGATCAACGAGCTAGTCAAGTAGAGGCATACTAGTGACACTCTGTTTGTCTATGTATTCACACATGTATTATGTTTCCGGTCAATACAATTCTAGCATGAATAATAAACATTTATCATGATATAAGGAAATAAATAATAACTTTATTATTGCCTCTAGGGCATATTTCCTTCAGTCTCCCACTTGCACTAGAGTCAATAATCTAGATTACATAGTAATGATTCTTACACCCATGGAGTCTTGGTGCTGATCATGTTTTGCTCGTGGAAGAGGCTTAGTCAACGGGTCTGCAACATTCAGATCCGTATGTATCTTGCAAATTTCTATGTCTCCCACCTGGACTAAATCCCGGATGGAATTGAAGCGTCTTTTGATGTGCTTGGTTCTTTTGTGAAATCTGGATTCCTTTGCTAAGGCAATTGCACTAGTATTGTCACAAAAGATTTTTATTGGACCCGATGCACTAGGTATGACACCTAGATCGGATATGAACTCCTTCATCCAGACTCCTTCATTTGCTGCTTCCGAAGCAGCTATGTACTCAGCTTCACACGTAGATCCCGCCACGACACTTTGCTTAGAACTGCACCAACTGACAGCTCCACCGTTCAATGTAAACACGTATCCGGTTTGCGATTTAGAATCGTCCGGATCAGTGTCAAAGCTTGCATCAACGTAACCATTTACGATGAGCTCTTTGTCACCTCCATAAACGAGAAACATATCCTTAGTCCTTTTCAGGTATTTCAGGATGTTCTTGACCGCTGTCCAGTGATCCACTCCTGGATTACTTTGGTACCTCCCTGCTAAACTTATAGCAAGGCACACATCAGGTCTGGTACACAGCATTGCATACATGATAGAGCCTATGGTTGAAGCATAGGGAACATCTTTCATCTTCTCTCTATCTTCTGCAGTGGTCGGGCATTGAGTCTCACTCAATCTCACACCTTTTTTGTAGTACAGGCAAGATCCTTTCTTTGCTTGATCCATTTTGAACTTCTTCAAAACTTTGTCAAGGTATGTGCTTTGTGAAAGTCCAATTAAGCGTCTTGATCTATCTCTATAGATCTTGATGCCTAATATATATGCAGCTTCACCGAGGTCTTTCATTGAAAAACTCTTATTCAAGTATCCCTTTATGCTATCCAGAAATTCTATATCATTTCCAATCAACAATATGTCATCCACATATAATATCTGAAATGCTACTGAGCTCCCACTCACTTTCTTGTAAATACAGGCTTCTCCAAAAGTCTGTATAAAACCAAATGCTTTGATCACACTATCAAAGCGTTTATTCCAACTCTGAGAGTCTTGCACCAGTCCATAAATGGATCGCTGGAGCTTGCACACTTTGTTAGCTCCCTTTGGATCGACAAAACCTTCCGGTTGCATCATATACAACTCTTCTTCCAGAAATCCATTCAGGAATGCAGTTTTTACATCCATTTGCCAAATTTCATAATCATAAAATGCGGCAATTGCTAACATGATTCGGACAGACTTGAGCATCGCTACGGGTGAGAAAGTCTCGTCGTAGTCAATCCCTTGAACTTGTCGAAAACCTTTCGCAATAAGTCGAGCTTTATAGACAGTAACATTACCATCAGCGTCAGTCTTCTTCTTGAAGATCCATTTATTTTCAATGGCTTGCCGATCATCGGGCAAGTCAACCAAAGTCCATACTTTGTTCTCATACATGGATCCCATCTCGGATTTCATGGCTTCAAGCCATTTTGCGGAATCTGGGCTCACCATCGCTTCTTCATAGTTCGTAGGTTCGTCATGGTCTAGTAACATAACCTCCAGAACAGGATTACCGTACCACTCTGGTGCGGATCTTAATCTGGTTGACCTACGAGGTTCAATAATAACTTGATCTGAAGTTTCATGATCATTATCATTAACTTCCTCACTAATTGGTGTAGGTGTCGCAGAAACTGGTTTCTCTGATGATCTACTTTCCAATAAGGGAGCAGGTACAGTTACCTCATCAAGTTCTACTTTCCTCCCACTCACTTCTTTCGAGAGAAACTCCTTCTCTAGAAAGGATCCATTCTTAGCAATGAATGTCTTGCCTTCGGATCTGTGATAGAAGGTGTACCCAACAGTCTCCTTTGGGTATCCTATGAAGACACATTTCTCCGATTTATGTTCGAGCTTATCAGGTTGAAGTTTCTTCACATAAGCATCGCAACCCCAAACTTTAAGAAACGACAACTTTGGTTTCTTGCCAAACCATAGTTCATAAGGCGTCGTCTCAACGGATTTCGATGGTGCCCTATTTAGAGTGAATGCAGCCGTCTCTAAAGCATAACCCCAAAACGATAGCGGTAAATCAGTAAGAGACACCATAGATCGCACCATATCTAGTAAAGTACGATTACGACGTTCGGACACACCATTACGTTGTGGTGTTCTGGGTGGCGTGAGTTGCGAAACTATTCCGCATTGTTTCAAATGTAGGCCAAACTCGTAACTCAAATATTCTTCTCCACGATCTGATCGTAGAAACTTTATTTTCTTGTTACGATGATTTTCAACTTCGCTCTGAAATTCTTTGAACTTTTCAAATGTTTCAGACTTATGTTTCATTAAGTAGATATACTCATATCTGCTCAAATCATCTGTGAAGGTGAGAAAATAACGATATCCGCCACGAGCCTCAATATTCATCGGACCACATACATCTGTATGTATGATTTCCAACAAATCAGTTGCTCTCTCCATAGTTCCGGAGAACGGTGTTTTAGTCATCTTGCCCATGAGACACGGTTCGCAAGTACCAAGTGATTCATAATCAAGTGATTCCAAAAGTCCATCATTATGGAGTTTCTTCATGCGCTTTACACCGATATGACCTAAACGGCAGTGCCACAAATAAGTTGCACTATCATTATCAACTCTGCATCTTTTGGCTTCGACATTATGAATATGTGTGTCACTACTATCGAGATTCACTAAAAATAGACCACTCTTCAAGGGTGCATGACCATAAAAGATATTACTCATATAAATAGAACAACCATTATTCTCTGATTTAAATGAATAACCGTCTCGCATCAAACAAGATCCAGATATAATGTTCATGCTCAACGCTGGCACCAAATAACAATTATTTAGGTCTAATACTAATCCCGAAGGTAGATGTAGAGGTAGCGTGCCGACGGCGATCACATCGACTTTGGAACCGTTTCCCACGCGCATCGTCACCTCGTCCTTGGCCAGTGTTCGCTTAATCCGTAGTCCCTGTTTCGAGTTGCAAATATTAGCAACAGAACCAGTATCAAATACCCAGGTGCTACTGCGAGCTCTGGTAAGGTACACATCAATAACATGTATATCACATATACCTTTGTTCACCTTGCCATCCTTCTTATCCGCCAAATACTTGGGGCAGTTCCGCTTCCAGTGACCAGTCTGCTTGCAGTAGAAGCACTCAGTCTCAGGCTTAGGTCCAGATTTGGGTTTCTTCTCCTGAACAGCAACTTGCTTGCTGTTCTTCTTGAAGTTCCCCTTCTTCTTCCCTTTGCCCTTTTTCTTGAAACTAGTGGTCTTATTGACCATCAACACTTGATGATCCTTTTTGATTTCTACCTCCGCTGCCTTTAGCATTGCGAAGAGCTCGGGAATTGTCTTGTTCATCCCTTGCATGTTATAGTTCATCACGAAGCTCTTGTAGCTTGGTGGTAGTGATTGAAGAATTCTGTCAATGACGCTATCATCCGGAAGATTAACTCCCAGTTGAATCAAGTGATTATTATACCTAGACATTTTGAGTATATGCTCACTGACAGAACTATTCTCTTCCATCTTGCAGCTGTAGAACTTATTGGAGACTTCATATCTCTCAATCCGGGCATTTGCTTGAAATATTAACTTCAACTCCTGGAACATCTCATATGCTCCATGACGTTCAAAACGTCGTTGAAGACCCGGTTCTAAGTCGTAAAGCATGGCACACTGAACTATCGAGTAGTCATCAGCTTTGCTCTGCCAGACGTTCACAACTTCTGGTGTTGCTCTTGCAGCAGGCCTGGCACCCAGCGGTGCTTCCAGGACGTAATTCTTCTGTGCAGCAATGAGGATAATCCTCAAGTTATGGACCCAGTCCATATAATTGCTACAATCATCTTTCAACTTTGCTTTCTCAAGGAACGCATTAAAATTCAACGGAACAACAGCACGGGCCATCTATCTACAATTAACATAGACAAGCAAGATACTATCAGGTACTAAGTTCATGATAATTTTAAGTTCTATTAATCATATTACTTAAGAACTCCCACTTAGACAGACATCCCTCTAATCATCTAAGTGATTACGTGATCCAAATCAACTAAACCATAACCGATCATCACGTGAAATGGAGTAGTTTTCAATGGTGAACATCTCTATGTTGATCATATCTACTATATGATTCACGCTCGACCTTTCGGTCTCAGTGTTCCGAGGCCATATCTGCATATGCTAGGCTCGTCAAGTTTAACCTGAGTATTCTGCGTGTGCAAAACTGGCTTGCACCCGTTGTAGATGGATGTAGAGCTTATCACACCCGATCATCACGTGGTGTCTGGGCACGACGAACTTTGGCAACGGTGCATACTCAGGGAGAACACTTTTATCTTGAAATTTTAGTGAGAGATCATCTTATAATGCTACCGTCAATCAAAGCAAGATAAGATGCATAAAAAGATAAACATCACATGCAATCAATATAAGTGATATGATATGGCCATCATCATCTTGTGCTTGTGATCTCCATCTCCGAAGCACCGTCATGATCACCATCGTCACCGGCGCGACACCTTGATCTCCATCGTAGCATCGTTGTCGTCTCGCCAACTATTGCTTTTACGACTATCGCTACCGCTTAGTGATAAAGTAATACAATTACATGGCGATTGCATTGCATACAATAAATCAACAACCATATGGCTCCTGCCAGTTGCCGATAACTCGGTTACAAAACACGATCATCTCATACAATAAAATATAGCATCACGTCTTGACCATATCACATCACAACATGCCCTGCAAAAACAAGTTAGACGTCCTCTACTTTGTTGTTGCAAGTTTTACGTGGCTGCTACGGGCTTAGCAAGAACCGTTCTTACCTACGCATCAAAACCACAACGATAGTTTGTCAAATTGGTGATGTTTTAACCTTCGCAAGGACCGGGCGTAGCCACACTCGGTTCAACTAAAGTGAGAGAGACAGACACCCGCCGGTCACCTTTAAGCAACGAGTGCTCGCAACGGTGAAACCAGTCTCGCGTAAGCGTACGCGTAATGTCGGTCCGGGCCGCTTCATCTCACAATACCGCCGAACCAAAGTATGACATGCTGGTAAGCAGTATGACTTATATCGCCCACACAACTCACTTGTGTTCTACTCGTGCATAACACCAACGCATAAAACCAGGCTCGGATGCCACTGTTGGGGAATGTAGTAATTTCAAAAAAATTCTACGCACACGCAAGATCATGGTGATGCATAGCAACGAGAGGGGAGAGTGTTGTCCACGTACCCTTGTAGACCGATAGCGGAAGCGTTTAACACAACGCGGTTGATGTAGTCGTACGTCTTCACGATCCGACCGATCAAGTACCGAACGCACGGCACCTCTGAGTTCAGCACACGTTCGGCTCGATGACGTCCCTCGAACTCCGATCCAGCCGAGTGTTGAGGGAGAGTTTCGTCAGCACGACGACATGGTGACAATGTTGATGTTCTACCGACGCAGGGCTTCGCCTAAGCACCGCTACGATATTATCGAGGTGTAATATGGTGGAGGGGGGCACCGCACACGGCTAAGAGATCAATGATCAATTGTGTGTCTAGAGGTGCCCCCCTGTGACGCCCCCGGTTTGACCGTACACTAATCATGCACGCAATGTGTACGATCAAGATCAGGGACTCACGGGAAGATATCACAACACAACTCTACAACATAAATAAGTCATACAAGCATCATAATACAAGCCAGGGGCCTCGAGGGCTCGAATACAATTGCTCGATCATAGACGAGTCAGCGGAAGCAACATTATCTGAGTACAGACATAAGTTAAACAAGTTTTCCTTAAGAAGGCTAGCACAAAAGTAGCAACGATCGAAAAGGCAAGGCCTCCTGCCTGGGACCTCCTAACTACTCCTCGAAGCCGAACTCCATGTAGAATTATCCTCGGGATCTCTAGCTCCTGGACTCCAGCATCTGGTTGCGACAACCAGGTACAGAAAGGGGAAAAGAGGGAGAAAAGCAACCGTGAGTACTCATCCAAAGTACTCGCAAGCAAGGAGCTACACTACATATGCATGGGTATATGTGTAAAGGGCCATATCGGTGACTGAACTGCAGAATGCCAGAATAAGTGGGGGATAGCTAATCCTGTCGAAGACTA
Source organism: Triticum aestivum (assembly GCF_018294505.1). Taxonomy (NCBI): domain Eukaryota; kingdom Viridiplantae; phylum Streptophyta; class Magnoliopsida; order Poales; family Poaceae; genus Triticum; species Triticum aestivum. Next base: position 366,289,962 of record NC_057796.1, read on the forward strand.
CGCTTCTGGCAGCCTCCATCTTGCAACATGTAGAAGAGAGTTGATTGAAGTCCTCCAAGTAGCATCGTATAGCATAATCCTACCCGGCGATCCCCTCCTCGTCGCCCTGTTAGAGAGCGATCACCGGGTTGTATCTGGCACTTGGAAGGGTGTATTTTATTAAGTATCCGGTTCTAGTTGTCATAAGGTCAAGGTACAACTCCGGGTCGTCCTTTTACCGAGGGACACGGCTATTCGAATAGATAAACTTCCCTGCAGGGGTGCACCACATAACCCAACACGCTCGATCCCATTTGGCCGGACACACTTTTCTGGGTCATGCCCGGCCGCGGAAGATCAACACGTCGCAGCCCCACCTAGGCTCAACAGAGAGGTCAACACGCCGGTCTAAATCCTATGCGCGCAGGGGTCTGGGCCCATCGCCCATTGCACACCTGCATGTTGCGTACGCGGCCGGAAGCAGACCTAGCCTAGCAGGCGTTCCAGTCCAATCCGGCGCGCGCCGCTCCGTCGCTGACGTCAAGAAGAGCTTCGGCTGATACCACGACGTCGAGTGCCCATAACTGTCCCGCGTAGTTGGTTAGTGCGTATAGACCAAATGGCCAGACTCAGATCAAATACCAAGATCTCGTTAAGCGTGTTAATTATCCGCGAACACCGACCAGGGCCAAGCCCACCTCTCTCCTAGGTGGTCTCAACCTGCCCTGTCGCTCCGCCACAAAGCAACAGTCGGGGGCCGTCAGGAACCCAGGCCCACCTCTACCGGGATGGAGCCACCTGTCCTTTTAGCCCCCTCATCAGAATCACTTGCGGGTACTCAACGAGCCGACCCGACTTTAGTCACCACATGTGTCATGTATATAAAGTATATAGCATATACCCGTGATCACCTCCCGAAGTGATCATGGCCCAGTAGTATAGCATGGCAGACGGACAAGAGTGTAGGGCCACTGATGGAACACTAGCATCCTATACTAAGCAGTAGGATAGCAGGTAAGGGTAACAACTGTAGCAACAATGACCGGCTATGCATCAGGATAGGATTAACGGAAAGCAGTAACATGCTACACTACTCTAATGCAAGCGGTATAGAGAAGAATAGGCGATATCTGGTGATCAAGGGGGGGGCTTGCCTGGAAGCTCTGTTGTACAGGGAGAAGGTTCGTCGGTGACGTAGTCGTACTCGGTGGCATCAGCGCCGGTCTCGGGGTCTACCGGAGAAGAAGAGGGGGGAAGAAATAGTAAATACGGAGCAAACAAAGCATCACAAAACATAACGAGGCAATATGCGGTGCTAGGTATGCCCTAACGCGGTAGTAAGTGATACCGGCGAAGGGGGGAAACATCCGGGAAAGTATTCCCGGTGTTTCGCGTTTTTGGACAGATGAACCGGAGGGGGAAAGTTGCGTGTTTGCCATCCTAGGGATGTGTGGCGGACGAACGGGCTGCGTATCCGGATTCTTCTCGTCGTTCTGAGCAACTTTCATGTAGAAAACATTTTCATCTGAGCTACGGTTTATTTTATATGATTTTCTAATGCTTTAAATCATTTTTAGAATTTATCTAATTAATTTAATCCAACATTATCCAGAATAGTGTTTGCTGACATCATCATGACGTCAGCATGACGTCAGCAGTCAACAGAGGTGTTGACTGGTCAAACTGACGTGTGGGCCCAGTGGGACACACCTGTCATACTCTGTTAGGTTGATTAGGGTTTAGGTTAAACAAAATACTGTTTAATTAAACTAACAGGTCAATTAGATTAATTAAGTAGGACTAATTAACTTAATTAATTTAGTTAATTAATTAATTAATTAAATTTATTTATATTATTAGTTTTATTTATATTTTTTAATTCCTTTTTCTTTTTTCTTCTTTTTTTACACGTTCGGGGGGGGTGGGGCCCCACATGTCATAGGGCCAGGGGCACTGGCCCAGTGGTCAGTGGCCCTGGCCACAGCGGGCACAGGCGCATGGGCGAGCGGGTGCTGGGGCGCTGGGGGGGCGCACCGGGAGC
>NC_057796.1:366292971-366300073 GCF_018294505.1 Triticum aestivum
GGAGTGGCGAGGGAGAGGCGTGAATCGGGGAGGAGAGGAGTGGACCGAGAGGGGGAGTGGGTACGTGGGGGGTTAGGGTTAGCGCGTGGGGGGCGGCAGGCTGGGCCGTGGCTTGGTTGGCCCGAGGGGGTACAGTGGCAGCTGGGCCGGCCAGTTGGTCGAGGCCCAAGGGCAGTGGGGGGGTTTCTTTTCTTTTGTTTTTTTCTTGTTTGACTTTATTTCTTTGTTTAGTCTTTTCCTTTTTTTGTTTTATTTTTGTTCCTTTTTATTTCAGTTTTATAAAAATTAACACTAGCACCTAAATTTGTATTTATAAATATACTACTGCCACATTAACTTTGGCACCTAAATAAAATAGTTTTGTAATTATTTATTATTTAAAAGTATTTATTAAATAACAGTTTTGCCGCTGTTTTAATTACTATGGTGCATTTAAATACTTTAGAGGAGTTTGGTTTCTACACCAATATTTAGTATGGATTATTTGGCTCACCCCGAACATTTTAGTTTTAATATTTGAAAACTTTTATTGTTTGCTTGATTTTGAATTTGAATTTGAATCAGTTTCGAACTAACATGAGATTAGCAACAGTAATCGAGGTGACGTGGCATCATTAGTAGAAAGTTACTGTAGCTTAATTATCCGGGCGTCATAATTCTCCTCCACTACAAGAAATCTCGTCCCGAGATTTAAGAGGGGAGTAAGGGGGAAGGATAGGTTATGAAATTCTAACGATTCTTCTCGGTCTTGGTTGCTCTTCTCGAAGTGGTCGATCCATTACATTGACGTCTTCATTTGTCTGCTTCAGGTCATCCTGATGAAGTCGTCATCCTTCCTTCAGGATCTCCATCGTACTTACGGAAATCTAAGGGGGAAAAACTCGGGAAGGACGGAGCTCAACATATGTTAGGTACCTGGGGGCTATCTCAGTGAAAGTGGCATAGAGGCATCTCTCGAGTTGAAATTCAAGAAAGTTATCGAGAGCAAGGTAAGGAGGGGCAACAAGAAGCTCCAAGCGGTTAGGCAACCGTCCGTTGCCTGAAACAGAGGGTGAAAGGGGTTCAGAGCAATGGGAATAAGTATTGCGCCTGATACCAGAATAGATCACTAGGAAGGTGGGTCGTGATCTTTCATATGAAGCCAAGCGTGATGAATAACTTTAGAAACAGGGGTGTACAGGAGAGTCAGGTTTCGATCCTGTGGAACCGTGGGTTATGGGCCCACCTCTGTGGGTTATGGGCCCACCATGTGGGTTAAAAATAGGAGCGGTGACATCTTGCACGGTCATGATAGCAAGGCATGTCAGAGAGTAGCATTTCAGTTATGTCGGCAACAACGTCGGTACCAAGGGTGAGGGGCGAAGAGAACCATTTAGGTTAGGGAAGAGGAAGTTCATGACATTACCCAAACAACGGTGTTTGTATAATGGATAACGAAAATTTAGCATTGTGCTTCAAATGTTTTTATTGAAGATCGGAGTACCACAGACATGCTTCGAGATAGCATTGACCTGGTCATTAGGTAAGATCAGGCTATGGATACACAAAGGATCCATCAGGAACAACTTATAGAGTAAGTCTTACAATTTCCTCATGGAAGAATAGCTAACGTTGCTAAAAAAGGGAAACTTATAACAATAGGTCCTCCGGCCAGGTGTGTTAGCATGACATCACCTTAACGGGTCATAAATAGACCAATGTTATAACTCTTGGAAATATGTTCCAACCATCATATCTGACCGAGATTCAGATCTGATTGGTGTCAGGATAACTCAGACTCAGGATGCCTGAGAAGAAAGGTGCAACACAAATTGTCGGAATGACATCGAAGATTCTCGGGAGATGAACTATGGAAGCGAGTTCCGAACAAGGGTTCATCATTAAATCAAGGAGAGGTGAGGAGGTGACTGATTGACTCAGCGACAATCCATTGAGATTTCCAAAAGATGGATTTCCACAACTATGTGAACAAGGAGATAACACTAACTAGATCGAATGACTTAATGATGTATGCTCGAGGAAAACATACACAGTTAAACATTGGTTGAAATGTGCACCCGAAATATGGGCTAGGTAGCACGATCAATGTTCGAATGATGATTCATTAAGCCATAGACGTAGAATGAAACTATAGACCAATAACTTCAAAGCAATAGGGTTGCTAGAAGTTTAGAATTTACACATCACAGACCATTTGTCGGTATTTCGTTTAGAAACAACATGGGGACCAAGAAAGAATGGTGATGGCGAGAAGTATCACTGTACCAAGAATTCTTAAGAGGTGGAGTAATGCTCACGACATTCTTGACATCAAAGATGGTAATACTCCACGGTAGAACATAACATAAGTTGGATAGCAGGGAAATCAAGATACAACACAAAATATGAACAAGTTTGTGTTGGGGGGAGGCAAGAATGTTGTCGATGATAACACAATTCATCGAGGGGCAAGGATGGTATTTCTCATCCTGAATTTCAACACACAACTTGGAAGAAGTCAAATTGTTGACAATGATCACGATAAATTTGTCGAGAGGTTTTCAAGAAGATGTAATTGATCGAGGATGACATCAAGTCAAAGGAATGATGAAAGCGAAAGGTTATTGGAACCACGGTTAGGACACAAACTCGAAATCAAGTTTGCTGTTCAAGGAGAAGTGATATGACGAGGAAGATTGACGCAAGATTAGCTCACTGTCGAAATTTGTGCGCTGGGAAGGTCCAGGTAGCACAGTTAAAATTCAGCACGATAATGATGTAGCCAATCAGGCTAGGAATGACGTGATCGGGTACAAACTCATAAGTAAAGAAGATTACTAAGAGTTGTTTAATCGCAGTGCGGACTCGATTCAGTTATCGGTGGTTTTGAGTGTTTAAAAACTCGAAGCCCGTGAAAGATTGGAATCAATGAGAATGTAGCACTTGATGGAGAACTCATAATAAGTTATGCAGTTCCGTGATAATCTCGAGATACCAGGGGGGTAATACTCGACGACAAACCAAAGTAGAGGTTGGACTGGGGTATTGCTCTGCAGAAGACAAGTGCTTAACTTGTACGAGAAATGGTATTTAAAGGAGAACATGGTCGGAACCACGATTGCAAAAGGCCAGATCCCAGATATAAGATGAACTTATACGAAGGGAATAATTAATTTAAGAGAAGCTTTAATGATAAGATCTACATCGTGTCCATGGGCATGAACGCAAAGTTCAAGGTCGACTCCCACTTCTTCAATGCATAACCTTTCATTCACTTCTCGCGTTTGATGAAGTTGAAGTGTTGAAAATTTTATCTGGCAAAATACCAGAAGAGTATGACTCATGAAATCTTTCGAGTTCACACATATTATGGAAGGCATAGGTTCAACCCATCGGGGCATCGTGGAAACATATACCACAAGCTTCAATAGTAAATATCACCAGCTCGAAAGCAGAGCATGGTTGGCCAAATCAAGGAATAGGATTTACCAAAGGCATTATGTATCAGGGAAAGAACTTCCAAAGTGATTGAATATGAAGGACGTTGTCGGATAAAATCCAACAAAGTTCTGATGGTCCATAAAGGATCTGAGGTGAGTATCGGCACACAACCCGAGGAAGAATCAATGCAAAGACCTTGGATTATAGAAACAACTAAGTAACTTAGAGCTCAATTGCAAAGGAATTATGATTTACAAAGCGAAGGATCAGAAACAGAGACTCTGATCAAGGATGGATAAGTTCAATAGACATAGGGGCACAATCGACGACAATTTGATTGGCGAGAACCAGCTCACGTTTCAAATGACGTCTAAGCCGGAAGGATGAATTCTAGGATCTGATTGAGGATTGCGAGCATTCGCAACAAATTGAATCAACGGACTCAAAATGATAATGACAAGAGATGCCAATAAGATTACGAGACTTAAGATTAATCATAATGCAAGTAAGCAAGAATTTCAAGAGCAAAAAGGCTCCTAAGAATTTTCGGAAGATCTAATGGTATTTTGAACACTTTCGTGAAATACTTGAATCAATTGGGGATGAGCGGGTACTCGGTAAGTGCGAGAATTATCCGTAGGGGTATTCAGGTGACAAAGAACAGCAAGGCAGTAAGCTCAAGGATTCTCGGAACAAAAGAGATAATTTTGGGGTATCTTGTAATAACAAGATCAACTGGGAAACATTGTATGAATGGCGAGTATACGCGGTTATCCATAGGAGTTTATCGATGAAAGGGAATTGCAAAAGCAATGAACACAAGTTCTCGGGTTATCAGCGGAGAGTATCTTCAGGGTCTTCACGTGCAGCATACGATCATCAGTAATAAGGGGCTCTCCGGGTGAAAGTGATAACGAGATCCTAATGTTAGATTTAGCAAAATTCACTTAACTCGAATAGAAGAGAGATCAGAGTCCCAGAGTATAGACAAGGAGTAAAAGATCCTAATACCACCCAATGGCGACGTGGGCCCGTAAGACACACAGACATGTTAGTAAAGTTTTTGCAATGTCTAGACTCGACTTCGGCCAAGGAGTTGGAAAGTGGGATTCCTATAGGCCGTTGGCTCTGATACCTACTTGTGACGCCCCCGGTTTGACCGTACACTAATCATGCACGCAATGTGTACGATCAAGATCAGGGACTCACGGGAAGATATCACAACACAACTCTACAACATAAATAAGTCATACAAGCATCATAATACAAGCCAGGGGCCTCGAGGGCTCGAATACAATTGCTCGATCATAGACGAGTCAGCGGAAGCAACAATATCTAAGTACAGACATAAGTTAAACAAGTTTGCCTTAAGAAGGCTAGCACAAAAGTAGCAACGATCGAAAAGGCAAGGCCTCCTGCCTGGGACCTCCTAACTACTCCTCGAAGCCGAACTCCATGTAGAATTATCCTCGGGATCTCTAGCTCCTGGACTCCAGCATCTGGTTGCGACAACCAGGTATAGAAAGGGGAAAAGAGGGAGAAAAGCAACCGTGAGTACTCATCCAAAGTACTCGCAAGCAAGGAGCTACACTACATATGCATGGGTATATGTGTAAAGGGCCATATCGGTGGACTGAACTGCAGAATGCCAGAATAAGTGGGGGATAGCTAATCCTGTCGAAGACTACGCTTCTGGCAGCCTCCATCTTGCAGCATGTAGAAGAGAGTAGATTGAAGTCCTCCAAGTAGCATCGTATAGCATAATCCTACCCGGTGATCCCCTCCTCGTCGCCCTGTTAGAGAGCGATCACCGGGTTGTATCTGGCACTTGGAAGGGTGTATTTTATTAAGTATCCGGTTCTAGTTGTCATAAGGTCAAGGTACAACTCCGGGTCGTCCTTTTACCGAGGGACACGGCTATTCGAATAGATAAACTTCCCTGCAGGGGTGCACCACATAACCCAACACGCTCGATCCCATTTGGCCGGACACACTTTTCTGGGTCATGCCCGGCCGCGGAAGATCAACACGTCGCAGCCCCACCTAGGCTCAACAGAGAGGTCAACACGCCGGTCTAAATCCTATGCGCGTAGGGGTCTGGGCCCATCGCCCATTGCACACCTGCACGTTGCGTACGCGGCCGGAAGCAGACCTAGCCTAGCAGGCGTTCCAGTCCAATCCGGCGCGCGCCGCTCCGTCGCTGACGTCAAGAAGAGCTTCGGCTGATACCACGACGTCGAGTGCCCATAACTGTTCCCGCGTAGTTGGTTAGTGCGTATAGACCAAATGGCCAAACTCAGATCAAATACCAAGATCTCGTTAAGCGTGTTAATTATCCGCGAACGCCGACCAGGGCCAGGCCCACCTCTCTCCTAGGTGGTCTCAACCTGCCCTGTCGCTCCGCCACAAAGCAACAGTCGGGGGCCGTCAGGAACCCAGGCCCACCTCTACCGGGAGGGAGCCACCTGTCCTTTTAGCCCCCTCATCAGAATCACTTGCGGGTACTCAACGAGCCGACCCGACTTTAGTCACCACATGTGTCATGTATATAAAGTATATAGCATATACCCGTGATCACCTCCCGAAGTGATCATGGCCCAGTAGTATAGCATGGCAGACGGACAAGAGTGTAGGGCCACTGATGGAACACTAGCATCCTATACTAAGCAGTAGGATAGCAGGTAAGGGTAACAACTGTAGCAACAATGACCGGCTATGCATCAGGATAGGATTAACGGAAAGCAGTAACATGCTACACTACTCTAATGCAAGCAGTATAGAGCAGAATAGGCGATATCTGGTGATCAAGGGGGGCTTGCCTGGAAGCTCTGTTGTACAGGGAGAAGGTTCGTCGGTGACGTAGTCGTACTCGGTGGCATCAGCGCCGGTCTCGGGGTCTACCGGAGAAGAAGAGGGGGGAAGAAACAGTAAATACGGAGCAAACAAAGCATCACAAAACATAACGAGGCAATATGCGGTGCTAGGTATGCCCTAACGCAGTAGTAAGTGATACCGGCGAAGGGGGAAACATCCGGGAAAGTATTCCCGGTGTTTCGCGTTTTCGGACAGATGAACCGGAGGGGGAAAGTTGCGTGTTTGCCATGCTAGGGATGTGTGGCGGACGAACGGGCTGCGTATCCGGATTTGTCTCGTCGTTCTGAGCAACTTTCATGTAAAAACATTTTCATCTGAGCTACGGTTTATTTTATATGATTTTCTAATGCTTTAAATCATTTTTAGAATTTATCTAATTAATTTAATCCAACATTATCCAGAATAGTGTTTGCTGACGTCATCATGACGTCAGCATGACGTCAGCAGTCAACAGAGGTGTTGACTGGTCAAACTGACGTGTGGGCCCAGTGGGACCCACCTGTCATACTCTGTTAGGTTGATTAGGGTTTAGGTTAAACAAAATACTGTTTAATTAAACTAACAGGTCAATTAGATTAATTAAGTAGGACTAATTAACTTAATTAATTTAGTTAATTAATTAATTAATTAAATTTATTTTTATTATAAGTTTTATTTATATATTTTTTAATTCCTATTTCTTTTTTTACACGTTCGGGGGGGTGGGGCCCCACATGTCATAGGGCCAGGGGCACTGGCCCAGTGGTCAGTGGCCCTGGCCACAGCGGGCACGGGCGCACGGGCGAGCGGGTGCTGGGGCGCTGGGGGG
>NC_057796.1:366301363-366314452 GCF_018294505.1 Triticum aestivum
GTTAGGGTTAGCGCGTGGGGGGCGGCAGGCTGGGCCGTGGCTTGGCTGGCCCGAGGGGGTACAGTGGCAGCTGGGCCGGCCAGTTGGTCGAGGCCCAAGGGCAGTGGGGGGGTTTCTTTTCTTTTGTTTTTTTCTTGTTTGACTTTATTTCTTTGTTTAGTCTTTTCCTTTTTTCTGTTTTATTTTTGTTCCTTTTTATTTCAGTTTTATAAAAATTAACACTAGCACCTAAATTTGTATTTATAAATATACTACTGCCACATTAACTTTGGCACCTAAATAAAATAGTTTTGTAATTATTTATTATTTAAAAGTATCTATTAAATAATAGTTTTGCTGCTGTTTTAATTACTATGGTGCATTTAAATACTTTAGAGGAGTGTGGTTTCTACAACAATATTTAGTATGGATTATTTGGCTCACCCCGAACATTTTAGTTTTAATATTTGAAAACTTTTATTGTTTGCTTGATTTTGAATTTGAATTTGAATCAGTTTCGAACTAACGTGAGATTAGCAACAGTAATCGAGGTGATGTGGCATCATTAGTAGAAAGTTACCGTAGCTTAATTATCCGGGCGTCGCACCCCCTGCCCCCGTATATAAAGGAGCAACGGGGGGTTCGGCCGGCCTAGAGGAGAGGCGCGCCAGGAGGAGTCCTACTCCTACCGGGAGTAGGACTCCCCCCTTTTCCATGTTGGACTAGGAGAGGAAGGGGGAAAAGGTGGAGGGGAGGAAGGAAGGGGGGCGCCGTCCCCCTCTCCTTGTCCTATTCGGACTGGGGGGGAGGGGCACGCGGCCCTGCCCTGGCCTCCTCTTCTCTCTTCCACCTAGGCCCAATAAGGCCCATTAAGTTACCGGGGGGTTCCGGTAACCTCCCGGTACTCCGGAAAAATCCCGATTTCACCCGAAACACTTCCGATGTCCAAACATAGGCTTTCAATATATCAATCTTTATGTCTCGACCATTTCGAGACTCCTTGTCATGTCCGTGGTCACATCCGGGACTCCGAACAACCTTCGGTACATCAAAACATATAAACTCATAATATAACTGTCATCGTAACGTTAAGCGTGCGGACCCTACGGGTTCGAGAACTATGTAGACATGACCGAGACACCTCTCCGGTCAATAACCAATAGCGGAACCTAGATGCTCATATTGGCTCCCACATATTCTACGAAGATCTTTATCGGTGAGACCGCATAACAACATACGTTGTTCCCTTTGTCATTGGTATGTTACTTGCCCGAGATTCGATCGTCGGTATCTCGATACCTAGTTCAATCTCGTTACCGGCAAGTCTCTTTACTCGTTCCGTAATACATCATCCCGCAACTAACTCATTAGTCACAATGCTTTCAAGGCTTATAGTGATGTGTATTACTGAGTGGGCCCAGAGATACCTCTCCGACAATCGGAGTGACAAATCCTAATCTCGAAATACGCCAACCCAACAAGTACCTTTGGAGACACCTGTAGAGCACCTTTATAATCACCCAGTTACGTTGTGACGTTTGGTAGCACACAAAGTGTTCCTCCGATAAACGGGAGTTGCATAATCTCATAGTCATAGGAACATGTATAAGTCATGAAGAAAGCAATAGCAACATACTAAACGATCGAGTGCTAAGCTAACGGAATGGGTCAAGTCAATCACATCATTCTCCTAATGATGTGATCCCGTTAATCAAATGACAACTCATGTCTATGGCTAGGAAACATAACCATCTTTGATCAACGAGCTAGTCAAGTAGAGGCATACTAGTGACACTCTGTTTGTCTATGTATTCACACATGTATTATGTTTCCGGTTAATACAATTCTAGCATGAATAATAAACATTTATCATGATATAAGGAAATAAATAATAACTTTATTATTGCCTCTAGGGCATATTTCCTTCAAATAGGCGCTTGAAAATAATTACGGTTTAGGCTTGAACAAATGCGGAATAAACCTAGCGGTTAATTTGTCAAGCACAAAACCTACAACAACTAGGCTCACCTATGTGCACCAACAACTTATGCTAAGCAAGATAAACTACTAGGTGATAGCAAGATATATGACAAGAAACAATATGGCTATCACAAAGTAAAGTGCATAAGTAAAGGGCTCGGGTAAGAGATAACCGAGGCACGCGGAGACGACGATGTATCCCGAAGTTCACACCCTTGCGGATGCTAATCTCCGTTTGGAGCGGTCTGGAGGCACAATGCTCCCCAAGAAGCCACTAGGGCCACCGTAATCTCCTCACGCCCTCGCACAATGCAAGATGCCGTGATTCCACTAAGGGGCCCTTGAGGGCGGTCACCGAACCCGTACAAATGGCAACCCTTGGGGGCGGTCACCGAACCCGTACACTTTGGCAACCCTTGAGGGCGGTCACCGGAACCCGTCAAATTGCTCGGGACGATCTCCACAACCTAATTGGAGACTCCGACGCTTGCCCGGAGATTTACACCACAATGATTGAGCTCCGAACACCACCAACCGTCTAGGGCGCCCAAGCACCCAAGAGGAACAAGCTCAAGGGTACCAAGCACCCAAGAGTAATAAGCTTCTCAACTTGTAACTTCCACGTATCACCGTGGAGAACTCAAACCGATGCACCAACTGCAATGGTAAGGGCACACGGAGTGCCCAAGTCCTTCTCTCTCAAATCCCACCGAAGCAACTAATGCTAGGGAGGAAAATGAGAGGAAGAACAAGAAGGAGAACACCAAGAACTCCAAGATCTAGATCCAAGGGGTTCCCCTCACATAGAGGAGAAAGTGATTGGTGAAAATGTGGATCTAGATCTCCTCTCTCTTTTCCCTCAAAAACTAGCAAGAATCCATGGAGGGATTGAGAGTTAGCAAGCTCGAAGAAGGTCAACAATGGGGGAAAGAACACGAGCTGAAAAGATAAGGTTCATTGGGGAAGAAGACCCCCTTTTATAGGAGGGGGAAAATCCAACCGTTATGCTCACAGTCCGCACCGAGCGGTACTACCGCTAGGGCGACAGAAGCCCAATGAAACAACACTGTAACGGGCAACAGGGCGGTACTACTGCAGGAGCGGTACTACCGCGCGACCACGGAAGTAAAAATAACTGCACTACAAACGGGCAACAGGGCGGTACTACTGCAGGAGCGGTACTACCGCCTGCCCTTGCAGAACTACCGCGCGACCACGGAAGTAAAAATAACTGCCGCGCCTACAACCGCTGGAGCTAGCTACGAGAAAAAGGCGGCACGGTACTACCGCTCACAGGGAGCGGTACTACCGCGCAAGGCGGATTTAAAAAATTACATCCGCGCCTACTACCGCACGCAATCAGCGACAGGATGCGAGGCAGCGGTACTACCGCTCACCACGAGCGGTACTACCGCGTAGGACGCGGAAGTAAAAAATTACTTCCGCGCCTACTTCCGTGCGCGCCAGCGTTCTGGGCTAGAGGCAGCGGTACTACCGCTCCCTTGACCAGTACTACCGCACGCCACAAAGGCTTTAGCACTTGGATGCCTTCAAAACGCAGCTAAAGACAACAGATGGATCCAATAAAACCAGAACTGCCATAACTTCTGCAAATGAGCTCCGAATTGAGCAAACTCAAGCTTGTTGGATACAAGACAACGTGGTCGATCATCTTGGCCTCCTCTCGGCCTCCTCTCTCTCGTCCCACTACACTGGAGTCGTTTCCGGCGTCGATCATCTCGGCCTCCTCTCTCGTCCTACCGCACGGACGATACCATGGCGCGAGCACTGCATTCTCCTCCCCTGTCCACTGTATTTACGCGAGCACCGCAACTAGTTCGCCGACGGTGTCGCTCGTCGTGCCGCCGACGGGGTCGCTCGCCCACGACTCCATGCTCGTCATGTCGGACACGGCGCCACGGCCACTATCCACCGCAGACGCCATGGTCCAGCGCACACTGCATTTCTTCTCTCCCTTCCTCTACTAGCTCTTAACCCTGTGTGCTAAGTGCAAGTGCTAGCTGTTAATCATACCCCATGTAGGCAACCAAACAACGTGTAGTTGTATGCGCCAAGACAAAGTAGGCAACCAAACAACATATGCCAAAGTTGATCCCATAATGCAGGAAGTCCATATGCAGGCAACCAAACAACTTGCAGATGTCGCATATGAGGCTGTTTTTCAGAGCCAGGCTGGGTTGAGATGTGTATGCAACGCAGGTACTATTCACTACGGCAACCAAACACGCCCCAAATGTTTTATTAGCATTTTCAATACTTATTCAACATTTTTTCAAATGCTTGATTAACATTTTTTATATACATGATAAAAATGCATCATTTTTTAATACATGTTCAACATTTTTTATACACATTTAACATTTTTTAAATGCTTGATCAACATTTTACAAATACTTGTTCAACATTTTTTCAAATGCTCGAGTAACATTTTTGTATACATCATCAGGAAATTTCATCAATTTTTTAATACATGGTCAACTTTTTTTCTATACACATTTAACATTTTTTAAATGTTTTATCTAACATTTTCTAAATACTTTTTAACTTTTTTTCAAATGCTTTGATTAATACTTTTATATAGATGATCAAAGGAATTCATTATTTTTAATACATGATCAACATTTTTTATATACACATTCAACATTTTTCAAATGCATGATTAACATTTTTCAAAATATTATGTAAAGTCTATTTGAAAGTGTAAAGCAAATTAAAGAATGGAATGAAAAAACGAAATAAAAACGTAAAAAAAAAAGAAAAAAACGAGGCAGTGTTGTGCCACGAACTGGGCCGGCCCATATGCTCGCGCGCGCTTCATCGAGTCGGAAGCCTCGGCTCGCTGAACGCGAGACGCCCTTGCCTGTTTCTCAAAAGAAAAAGGCGCACCCTTGCCTCAAGGCTTCGATTCCTTGTTTATGTATTTTGTTTTGAATTTTTTCTGATTTTTACTAAAAGACCAGTACAGCTTGCAAAATCGGGTAAGGCGTCGGTTCGGCCCGGTTCGGTTTTTGAAACCACGACCGCTGGAGATGCATCTTAGCTTCCCTCTCACCGTTTGCGGCACGGCATCGGCATCGGCATGGACGTAGAATCCATGGTTCAAAAATCCCCAAACGTGAATGCAGCTTTTTATTGGTCAACTGGTTACCACTCCTCGGTACAGCAAAAAATATACTAACGTGAACCAGGTCGATTGTTTAGCTTTTGCTTTGATTGGTCCCAAACGTAAGACACGCAAAAATCTCCACGCTGGTCCAGGAGTGGCAACACACAGGCACAGGCTCGCGGGTGTGGCGCTGCAAGTCGCAGTTCCGGCCTTCCGATTTTCTCTGCCCCGTCCGTCCATCTCTTTTAAACAAGAAGAGATGGCGAGCATGGCAGGAGCCCCGAGTGGGCCGCCGAACAGAGAGCTCTTGTCTCCACGACCATGGCTTGTGCTCGCATGCTTTCCCTACCGCGCTTCCGCGTTTCAAATCTAGAATCATCATCCATGCATTGCGCGGTGATGCTTGTTTTGTTTGCGCTGCAATAGGGATTAGGGAATGCATTAAGGTTTTTCCCTTATGGCTTCTTTTTATGTGCTCAGTGAGCAGCACCCTGACCTTTCGAGGTTCCCAAAAAAAGGAAAGAAAAAACTCATGACGATTGCCAAAGAGTCAATAACAGGCAGATTACTGTCACAGCCGCTTCCGACCAGGCCATAACACACGGAGGGAACAACGGAAGTGGAGACACCAGACACACACGTCCAATGACTCTGGCCCTAAAGACAGCATGGCATGGCAATCGACGGTACCGCATGTCCATGCCAACAATCATGAGGTTTCCCCCCTGATCATGAAATCCCCAATACCATCGGACAAAGATGTAAGCAGCTCACCAGTTGCCCGGCCGTTGCCCCTCCAAGTATCACAGACAGCCAACCCCCTCCAACTGCATCCCCGGCCACCACCGCCATTATTCAGAGAGGGGATCATGGCCAAGCTGGACAAGCATAATGCCGCGGCCTCCACTTTTGGATTTCATGGTCCTGCCTGCCTGTGGTTTGGTATGCTATGCTGGTCAAAGGGAAAGTTGTTGCTCCTTGGCACTGTCCGTCCATCTGTCCACAGCTTGCTTGCTTGCCCTTCTCGCTGTTCGCTTGGGCCTTTTGCCTTTTGTTAACTGTACCACCCGACCCAACCCAAGCATGGCTGATGCTCATCATTACCAGCGTATAAACGCGCGAAAGATGCCCGCTTTTGGTTCGGCCTGCGCGCCCTGTTCGTCTTGCCACTTTCAGAACGCTTCTCTTTCATCCAAATGGATGTGAAAGAATCTCCCTTGGCCTAACTAGGAATGCAATGGTAGTCCAGTGGACAAGAGTCGCACTGCTTCAGTCAAAAACTGGATGCTCCCAAACAAGATGGTGTTTTTTTTACTGCAAATGGGCAAACAAAACAATGGTCGAGACCCCGACGTCACAGATCATTGCCATATGCAATGCACCAGAACAGCGACAAAAGGGAAGGAGCAGAGGAACATGGAGAGCAACATGGGGTTGGTGACCACAAAATATGAACGATTTCTAAACAAAATCAACATGCCGACGAAAGATAATCCACGGATACCATGTACAGACAGGTTTTTTTTTTACAGATCAGCAACACTTCTTCGGCCCCTCCAAGATGTCAACAAACCATCACTATCTCAACATCTCCCCACCTTCCGATCCCAGCTAGGAGTATCTCATTCATAGCACAAGCCCACTTTGGTTCCAAGCAAACACATACAAATCCGATCCCCAAAAAACAGCAAGCCAACAAATTAAAGAACCCGACACAAAAACGGCCATCTCCTATCATGCGACATGTTCAAATGGTGGTGGTATGGACCTGGTTGGCGATTGTATAAGCCGGAACCTCATCAGGCGGAGGACTCGGTGGAGCTCTTCACCTTGAATCGGCACAGCAGCTTCTTCTTCTTCGATGTCGGGTTGTTGACGATGAGCACCACCTTGCCAGGCTCGCCCGCTTTGAAGCTACCCTTCATGATTGGCTCCTCGTTGGCGGGCACCTTCCGAGTCTTCTGCACGATGACCGTGTAGCCGCCCTCGGCGTCCGGGGTGAACTCCACGCCGTAGCTCACCTCCCATCCGAGCACACGGAGCTCCCACACGACCGTGGAGTTCTAAAATGACAGCACATTGATGAAATGAACTATGAGTGTTTATTCTAGCATCGTAGTGTCAATTTGAGGGTAGAAGCAGGGATCAACCTCAGTAGCAGGAATCTCAACAGTTTCTTTGGAAGAAGGTTTGACAGTGAGCTCGGTGACGCCATCAGAGGTGGAGAATTCAGTATCATCCTCTTTGTAGAGGCCGCCAAATTGGACAGGGACCTGCTCCGGCGCGATGTATCTGCATCAGATTAGTGAAGGCAAACAACAGGTGAGAACATGGTAAGAAAGTATGGGTGTTAAACAAGAGAAGAAGACTTGCAGACATTATCATGTGCGAACCTGAATAGGGTCTCTGCGGTCTTGGCTGGGCTGCAAAACGTGAATTTGCTCTTGGTGCGCTGTGTGAGGAATGGGCTCATCATCTTGTTTGCCGCAAGATACCACCATGGCACATTGATGAACACCTGCATATGGTCAATGATCCGACCAAATTGATCCCAATTCAGTTCACTCAATTCATCATATATCCAAGTCCCCCTAGTCTCATAACAAGCACATACCATATTCAACAGCAAGGGACATAACTCAAACGAAGAAGGGAGTAAAATCTAGAAGTGAAATGACGCCACTATCTTAGCTTACTTGCACCACCAATCCAGCATATCTAGATAGATTACAGAGGTACAGGTGCTATACACCATATGAATTCAGTTGAACCCACGACAATGTCGTGTTCATCAGATGAATTCATCATATACTGAAGTCACCCCAGTCTCATAACAAGCAAGTACCATTTGCAATAGCAAGGAACATAACTCAAACAAGAAAGAGAAAATTAGAAGTGAAATGGCGCCACTATGTCATCCTACTTGCACCAACAATCCACCATATCTAGTTAGATTATTGTGCTACGAGTGCTATCAGAATGACACTAGTCAAATTTCCCACAGGACGAATCACAGCATTAGACTACCTACAGCAGACGAATTCAGTTGAAGCCACTACAAACACAAAATCGCTGCCTAATAAAGCAAACAAATGCATAATCACTGTGCTGATGTTACCAAATTTTGGAGTAAGAATTAGGACACGATACCACAAAGAGAAGAGACAAGTTTAATACCTTCTTGGCGATGAATTCAGGGTAGTTGTCCTGGAGCAGCGCGAGCGCCTGGCGGGTGACGGCGCGGTGCTTGCCGAGCATGGGCGGCGAGTTCTTGAGGTCGGTGACCTGCACCATGGAGCAGATGCCGCTGGGCGAGAAGTCGAGCTGCTCCCGGATGCCGCGCTCGAGGAGCTGGATGCGCCACTTGAGGAAGCGCTCCCGCTTCTCGTCGTCGCCGAAGGCCTTCTCGTAGAGGTCCTTGTCCTGGAACTCGCTGTAGACGTTGTAGCAGACGGGGTGCCCCTCGCGGTCGGCGCCGCGGTAGAAGACGACGTTCTCCAGCTCCGGGACTCCGAGGTCGGCGCCGAGGAGCGCGTCGATGCCGAAGCTCTTGCGCCACAGCACCGCCGCCTTGAGCATCGCCATGGCCTCCTTCACCTTGAACTCGCGCGCGCGGAGGAACTTGAGGAGCACCGTGTCCGTGCGCTCGTCGCCGCCCACCAGCGGCACGCCCCAGATCAGCTCCTCCTTGGGCTCGGCGGCGGGCGCCGCCTCCGGCTCGGACGCGGCGGGGACGGCGGTCTCCTCGATGGCTTCCACGGTTTTGGTGCCTTCCTCCTCGGCGACCACGACGGTTTTCTCCTCCGGCTTGGCCTCCTCGGCCGCCACCTCGGCCTTGGGCTCGTCCGCGGCGGCCACCGCCGCCGGTGCCTCGGCCTTGGGCTCCTCCGCGACAGCCACCGCCGCCGGTGCCTCCGTCTTGGGCTCCTCCTTGGCAGGCTCCTCGGCCTTGGGATCGTCCTGGGCCGGCGCCTCCGCCTTGGGCTCCTCCTTGGCAGGCTCCTCGGCCTTGGGCTCGCTGCTCTCGGCCTTAGGCGCCTCGCCCTCGGCCGCCACATCGCTCTTGGCCGGCTCGTCGGTCTTGGCAGGTTCCTCGGCCGCCGGGGTGGGCGGCGGCGGGGGCGGGGGCAGGTCGAACTCCCCGGCGGCGAGCGCGGCGGCGACGAGGTCCTTGAGCTGGGCGAGCGCCTTCTGCTCGGGGTCGGCGAGGTCGGCCACCAGGTTGCTCTCCTCCTTGAAGGAGGCGGTGCTGCCCTCGATGACCGCCGCCTCGTCGGCCCCGGCCTCCGCCACCGCCTCCTCCATCTTCTTCTCCTCCTCCTCCTCCTCCTTCGCCTCAGCCGCGGCCGCCGCCTCGTCAGCCTTCTCCCCCACCCCGACGGCCTTGTCCTCCGCCTTGGTCTCCGGCTCCGGCTCCGTCACGGCCACCTCGGCCACCGCAGCCGCCGCAGCGGCCTCCTGCTTGGTCTCCTCGGCCATGCTGCTGGAAGCGGATGGAAGTGTGCGCGTGCTGGCGGTGGAAGCTAGGAGCGCGTGCGCGAGGGAGAAGAATCTGTGGGGAGAGGGAGGGAGGGAGGGAGGCGAGAGATTTGTAGGGGAATGGAGGGAGGGGGCAGAACGACCAGCTAGTTTGGTTTCCGTTTCCCCTGGTGGCTGGCTGGGCTGGTGTTTGCTTTGCTGGAAGCATGCGCGACGCAGAGCCAGCAGAGCAGAGCGAGCAGGGCCCTCGCGGAGGAGGCGCCTAGGTAGAGTAGACCGCTGCCGTGGGGTCCACCCACTCCCCACTCCCTCCGGCCTCCATGCTTCGCGTGACACCACCTTTTTGCTCTGCTGCTTACGCTCCGAAGGAAGTCAAGAGCAGCGAGGACAGCTGCCATTTTCCTTACGCCATCGCTGAGGTTTCGTTTTGAGAGTTAGAGCAACTCCGATCCATTACGTGCGCGGTCCGTTTGGTCCGTGCGGACAGGAAAGGCAGCCTAACGCGCCGACTCAAACGGGCGCCCGTTTTTCGTCCGCGGACGACCAATTTTCGGCTCATTTTTAAGCCTGATTTGCGTCGGCGCGAACACGAGACGGACGTGCGCGCTCGCCTACTCCTGTCCCCGGGCCCGCTGGTTTGTGGCACATTGGCCTTCCTTCCCCCGTCCAACAAGCAACCCTCGTCCCCGCCTTCTCCGTCACCGACACTGTCGCCCATTTTTGCCGGCGACTCTTCCAGCTGCCGCCGCCTCCACATCCGCCCAGCAACGCCGCCCCTGTCCCCAGTCGCCCACCTCCGCCGTTTTGCCGCCGGGGAGCAAACTGGTTCCCGCCGCCGCTTCCCCCACCGCCCAGCCGCCCGTGACCAAGAAGACGCCTCGCCGCCCCCGCCACATACGACCGGCACGCTCGTCGGACGCCGTCACACTCGTCGGACTCCGGCAGGGCAGCTAGCTGGTCTGTGGGCGCCGCGTCTCCCCTCGCCGGCCGTCTCCTTCTTCGACGCCCGCAAGCTGTTCGACAGTTTGCCAAGGTACGAAAATGGACTCCGCCGACGAGTTCTTTTTCCTTGCGACTCCGACGATTCGTCGTCCGACGACGAGGAGGAGATATTGGCTGCCATGTTGGTCCATCACCACCTCAACAACCAGCGGTCGTTGTTCCGTGGCTCCATTCCGGGCCACCATCCGGCGTTGAATCGTAACCGGGAGAGCGGGCATTTCCTTCGCCCGAAACGTCTGTACGATCAAGGCTTTCAGTTTCAGGGTGAGAATGTTGTGCCTGACCATGGAGTAGCGGCAACATTTGAGCAGTTCACTCACTTTCATGAAGACATGCATGATTGGGAAACTCACGTGCAACTGTAAAATGATTTGGTTGAGCATATGTGGACTCATGTTGGCAACCAATAGATGTATCTTCTTTTATTCGTTTGCAAAACTATGTGAAACATTTTTATTTTTATTTGGCCTGTAAAACTATACTATTTATTTAGGCGGCTAAACTATTTTGTTTGTTAAATTTTCATTTCATAATATGTTGAATGCAATGTATTGGGCGGTCAGCCGGCCACGCCTGCACATATGGGTCAGCGCGTTGGGAGCGCTGCCGACCCATATGAAAAACAAGGCGGACGCCGGGCGGGCGGCCGACCCAAACGGACAAAGAGCGGACGAAATTGCCGTCCGTTTGGGTCGGCCCGTTGGAGTTGCTCTTAATACCATTTTTAGTACATAAGCTTGTCCTGATGGGAACAGATTCATACAAAAACTAAAAAAACCCATAAAAATGGTCCTCAAACTTGCCTAACAGAACATTTTCATACAATTCCGTCAATTCTACTCTTGCCGTGACGCACAGTTTACACTTACAAATTTGTTTTCTTACCGAGAGTTGTATTCCTCGCTAAATATATGTTTAATGGTCCATTTTTATTTTTTTGAGAAAATTATCAGATTTATTATAAAGATTTACCGGAAATACAAAACACCTCAAACATAAAAAAAACTTACATCAAGGTCCATGGACCACCGAACGACCATTGTCGTCGCCAGAACGAGCCGCTGTCGCAGCTCCCATACCGGAGTCGGCTTAACCTTGTCGATGACAGCCGGGAAGTCTTTGTGCACGTGCCCCTAAGGACCAACGCCCTGGAGCCGCAGTCGTCACCGTTGAATCCTTGAATCGATCTGAAGAACCTCACACCAAATATCATCGTTGCGTACGCATGACGAGAAAGCCTAATCTCGCCATCCCAAGGAGCTGGCAAGAATCTACGCCGGAGCTCTGTCTAATTCGTACCAGTGGTCGAACTTGAGGAGGATCGGGGCCCGAAAGACTGACTCGAAGAAGAAGCGCCACCATCGATCCAAACGCTACCCCCATGTGGACTAAAACCTACCAATCTACTAGCCTGATCCGAGGCACTAGAAAATCCCTCCCCGCCACTGACCATCGGAGCGATGGGTGGAGGCGAGGCGAATCCACAGGCTCGTCGGTGAAGATCAAGAGGAAGAAAGGCTTTCCCTAGTCGCCTTGGGAGAGGGGAAAGAAAAGATGCAGTATCTGGCTTGGATGAAAGTTATGTTCAGTGGTCCATTTGAGTGTGTATGCTCCACTTTTGAGCCAAGGTTTCTTGTAGGTATAACAATCTGTGGTATTTGAAGTGTTCTCGCCCATTAGAGCAACTCCAACGGGCCGACTCAAATGGACAGCGAATTTGTCCGTTTGGGTCGGCCTGATGGACACCAACGTCCGCTTGCGCGTTTGGGTCGGCGCAAGCGCCTAATGCAGGCCCGACCACATTTGGATGGCGTGCGAAAAAATGCAAACATTTCAAAAATAAAGAACAAACATTAGTTAAACATTAAAGGCCGTTTACGATGGTCGGCTTGGCCTTGACCGGGGACGGCAGGGCCACTGGCGGCACAACGCAGTTGCCCGCCGCGGAGAGGGCCATGGCAGCCTGGTACGCTGCCTCCTCTTCCTCCTTCTCCGCCAACCTGCGCCGCTTGTCCTCCTCGCTCTCCCGGAAGACAGCCGCAATGGCCACCTGGTAGGCGGCCTCCGCCTCCTGGTCCTCGTCGCGGACGATGAGCGGTGGCAGCGGCGAGGTGCGGGCGACTTCGCAGACGCCGCGTCGCCTCGCCTCCTCGTGCTCGAAGACGAACCAACGAGCCCAGTTAGGCGAGTCGAAAGCGTACGCCGCGTCGTTGCGCTGCTCCGGCGTCAGCAGCGCCCATCGGCGCCGCACCTCCTCCACGCGCGCCCTGGCCGACCGGGCGCAGCCGGCACCGGGATCCTATCCGGATTCAAATGTCAGTCGTGCGGCAGGGTCACGTCTAGGTAGGGGAGAGGCACGCGATGCTGCCAGTGCCACTCCGCCTGGTGGATTGACACGTTGAGGCGCTGCCTCGGCTGGCGGAGGCGGGGGGAGGCGGGGAAGAGGGGTGGGCGGGGCCTTGCCCTTGGCTTTGCCGGAGCCGAAGCCGAAGAAGAACCCCATTTACTAGGCTAGAGGTGGC
>NC_057796.1:366314672-366331199 GCF_018294505.1 Triticum aestivum
ACACGCTCGGATTAAAAAAGGCCGACCGCCGTCGCTGATGCGTGGGCCCGAGGTGGGCGGCCATCATAAATTAAGCTGACCGCGGTTGTTGGACGGCCGCCAGATGGGGACGCGGCGGACACCGAGAAGATGCACGAGGCGTTCGCGCCGATGCATTTGGGCCGCAAATGCGTCGGCGCGGACGCGAAGCAGACGCTTTTTGGATTTGGGCCTACGCGTTGGGCCTCTTTATTTGTCCGCGTCGACCCAAACGGTTGCAGGTGAACGTTTTGGGTCGGCCCGTTGAAGTTGCTCTTAGTCAGTCCAAAGTGTGCATCATCATGCAAATAATATAAGAATTGATTAAACTTTGCGTCAAGAAACTAATATAAGAATTGCAACTCAATTTAGTACAACAAGTGTCGTCGACTCGGTGGTTAGCTCGCTGGCGCATCAGAGCTGCATGTGCGGGAGGTCTTTTTAGTTTGATTCCCCACGGCAATCTGTTTTATTGTTTTGTTTATTCATTCTCTGTTACATTGACAAGTGGGCCCGGCTCCAACCATAACAGCAGGAGACGGTGCATAGGTAGAATTGACGGAATTGTATGAAAATGTTCTGTTAGACAAGTTTAAGGACCACTTTTATGGGGGTTTTATTTTTTGTACTCCCTCCGTCCCGAATTATTTGTCGCAGGTATGAATGTATCTAGATGTATTTAAGTTCTAGATACATCCATTTCTACGACGAGTAATTTGGAACGGAGGGAGTATGAATTTGTTTCCACCGGGACAAGTTTATGTACTAAAAATGGTATTAACTCTTGTTTTGACGGTGCTGCAGGAAACCAGTGGAATAAATGTTACTGGGGTCTCTAATTTTATTAGAAATCTGTAAACTTTATGTGAGCCATGCGTGCGTGGACGATGATTGATTAGCGCCCCGGTTCATGTACTCCAAGCAAGCATCCACTGTCAAATTGCCTTCTCTTATTAATAGATAGGGATGGCACCCGCAAGGTTTGGGTATGGATGGAGCCACTTCATACCTTTACCTGTCTCATTTAAGTTTACCCATCACCCGTATCTATACCCGCTAGTGAATACAAAATTTTCCGATTCCCATCATCCGACAGGGTAAATGGGTACCCGCGGGTTAATATACCCATGTTTGCATAACATCAATTTGAGCGACACGTAATCATAAACAACAAGATACAATCACAATTTATAAATAACAACACAAAATAACATCAACACACTTATAAACAACAGCACATCATAAACACACCACATTTTATAAACATCAACACTTTTTTTTAAACAACAACACATCAAAACATCAACACATAGTCATAAACAACAGTACATAGTCTTACATTTTTAAGTTCAGAAACTCATGACAAAGGGTTAAGGTAATTTTTTCGTACTTGTTAGATTTTATAAGGGTATATGGGTATGCGGGTATGGGTTATATGATCTCATACCCATACCCTCTCTACTCGATGGGTTTGAGATTTCCCTATTTACATACTCATAGGTAACTTTTTGTCCCATACCCTTATCCTAATAGGGTTTTTACCCGTAGGGTACGTGCGTAATAGGTACCCATTGCCATCCCTATTGATAGAGATTAATAGAGATCACTGTCTTTTTGATAGAGATCGCTGTCACGTTGCCCATCTACCGCCATCCACTATCCATCCGGGGCTTGCAGCGGACGGCTGACTGAGTGACATGACAACACTTGCGCTGCTATGGAAAGCATGCGGAGCAGCAGCTAAATCTGCCCGTCGTTAGCGCGCCTAACCAATCGGATTACCTGCACAGCTTTGGAAGATACGCGGCACAGCTTTGAAACTTGCTGCCGGTGACAGCGACCGCGGGGAATATATCTGTCCAATGCTATCCTTCAACTTTCTGTTCGGCTTAAACAGTCTTCTATTGCTATCCTTAAACGAGCCAACGAAATGCATGCTGCCTCGTTTCTGGATAGACATGCTCGCCATTTAGCGGACGGCAAGTCTAAGCGTGTGGAGACGTGGCACGCTTCCTACGGAATCGTGTAAACGTTGTTCGACAGTCGTGGGTTCATCCGGGCGAGAGCAAGTCGTGATCTCGTTTTCTGTCTTCTTCGACCCATCTTGAAGCAAAAGAGAAATGGCGTGTGTCCTGCGAAACAAACTAATTGCACGTCATTAATCACGGTTTATTCACCTGGTTTGGGTGGCTTGTTAGCCAGTCACTTGTGGTGCGTGAGTTGTGTCGTGGTTTTGTTGATTGTTCTGTTAGCGAGTCTGATTTATTTGTGGATTGTGGCTGCGTGCATACATTGATGCCCTTTTTACAAAACGTGGTGAAGTCCTTATTTCAATCGTTTTATCTTATATGACTCGTGTGTGTTGGCTGACTATGGGCATCTCCAATGGCAACCGGCAAAAAACCTCTCGCATCCGTCTGCGGACAGGGGGGCCAGTCCACGGACATGGATACGGGTGCAGCAATTCAACGTTAGCCGCATACATTTACATAACCACTCAAACCAACGAGACAAAATTCGTGCAAAACACGGCGAATTTTGATATAAACACGACGGAATTCATTGAAAGTAGGATAATTTCTGCGTAAAACTGGATGAAATTTCGTCCGGTGAACTAAAACCTAAAACTAAAACCCTAAACTATCACACACTTCACAGGGACCTCGTAGCTGATACCAGACTAACCGACTGCTCCTCCTCTGTCATCGTCGCCCGACCCACCGTACAAGTCGTCGGAGTCGGGCTTGGGGCGGCGGAAGGTGGTGGCGTCGTGCTACTTGTGAGTTGCGTTGGGGTTGAAGGAAATATGCCCTAGAGGCAATAATAAAGTTTTTATTTATATTTCCTTATATCATTATAAATGTTTATTATTCATGCTAGGATTGTATTAAACGGAAACTTAGTACATGTGTGAATACATAAATAAAACAGAGTGTCCCTAGTATGCATCTACTAGACTAGCTCGTTAATCAAAGATGGTTAAGTTTCCTAACCATAGACATGTGCTGTCATTTGATGAATGGGATCACATCATTAGAGAATGATGTGATGGACAAGACCCATCCGTTAGCTTAGCATAATGATCGTTAAGTTTATTGCTATTGCTTTCTTCATGACTTATACATGTTCCTCTGACAATAAGATTATGCAACACCCGAATACCGGAGGAACACTTTGTGTGCTATCAAACGTCACAACGTAACTGAGTGATTATAAAGATGCTCTACAGGTGTCTCCGAAGGTATTTGTTGGGTTGGTATAGATCGAGATTAGGATTTGTCACTCCGTGTATCAAAGACGTATATCTGGGCTCTCTCGGTAATGCACATCACTATAAGCCTTGCAAGCAATGTGACTAATGAGTTAGTTGCGGGATGATACATTACAGAATGAGTAAAGAGACTTGTCGGTAACGAGATTGAACTAGGTATGATGATACCGACGATCGAATCTCGGACAAGTAACATACTGATGACAAAGGGAATAGCGTATGTTGTTATGCGGTTTGACCGATAAATATCTTCGTAGAATATGTAGGAGCCAATATGAGCATCCAGGTTCCGCTATTGGTTATTAATCGGAGATGTGTCTCGGTCATGTCTACATAGTTCTCGAACCCGTGGGGTCCGCACGCTTAACGTTCGATGACGGTTTGTATTATGAGTTATGTGATTTGATGACCGAAGTTTTTTCGGAGTCCCGGATGATATCACGGGCATGACGAGGAGTCTCGAAATGGTCGAGAGGTAAAGATCGATATATTGGAAGGTTATATTCAGACATCGGAAAGGTTCCGAGTAATTCGGGTATTTTTTGGAGTACCGGAGAGTTACGGGAATTCGCCGGGGGAAGTAGTGGGCCTTAATGGGCCATACGGGAAAGGAGAGAAGGGCCTCAAGGGGTGGCCGCATGCCCCCCCCCATGGGCTGGTCCGAATTGGACTAGGAGGGGGCGGCGCCCCCTCCTTCCTTCTCCCCTCTTCCTCCTTCCCTTCCTTATCCTAGTTGGAATAGGAAAGGGGGGGGGGGCGAATCCTACTTGGACCGGGAGTCCAAGTAGGACTCCCCCCTTTGGCGTGCCCCCCTTGGGTAGGCCTCCTCTTCCCCCCTCCTTTATATATGTGGGAAGGGGGCACCCCAAAGACACACAAGTTGATCTTTAGCCGTGTGCAGTGCCCCCCCTCCACGGTCTTACACCTCGGTCATATCGTCGTAGTGCTTAGGCGAAGCCCTGCGCCGGTAACTTTATCATCACCGTCACCACGCCGTCGTGCTGACGAAACTCTCCCTCGGCCTCAACTAGATCAAGAGTTCGAGGGAAGTCACCGAGCTGAACGTGTGCAGATCGCGGAGGTGCCGTGCGTTCGGTACTTGGATCGGTTGGATCGCGAAGACGTTCGACTACATCAACCGCGTTACTAAACACTTCCGCTTTCGGTCTACGAGGGTACATGGACATACTCTCCCCGCTCGTTGCTATGCTTCTCCTAGATAGATCTTGCGTGATCGTAGGAATTTTTTTGAAATACTACGTTCCCCAACAGTGGCATCCGAGACAGGTCTATGCGTAGATGTTATATGCACGAGTAGAACACAAAGAGCTGTGGGCGATAATAGTCATACTGCTTACCAGCATGTCATACTTTGATTCGGCGGTATTGTTGGATGAAGCGATCCAGACCGACATTACATGACTGCATTCATGAGACTGATTCTACCGCCGTGCTTCGCACACAGGTGGCTAGTGGGTGTCTGTTTCTCCAACTTTAGTTGAAACGAGTTTGACTATGCCCGGTCCTTGTTGAAGGTTAAAATAACACACTTGACGAAAAATCGTTGTCGTTTTGATGCATAGGTAAGAACGGTTCTTGCTAGAAGCCCGTAGCAGCCACGCAAAACTTGCAACAACAAAGTAGAGGATGTCTAACTTGTTTTTGCAGGGCATGTTGTGATGTGATATGGTCAAGACGTGATGATATATAAATTGTTGTATGAGATGATCATGTTTTGTAACAGTTATCGACAACTGGCAGGAGCCATATGGTTGTCGCTTTATTGTATGAAATGCAATCGCCATGTAATTGCTTTACTTTATCACTAAGCGGTAGCGATAGTCGTAGAAGCAATAGCTGGCGAGAGGACAACGATGCTTCGATGGAGATCAAGGTGTCAAGCCGGTGACGATGGTGATCATGACGGTGCTTTGGAGATGGAGATCAAAGGCACAAGATGATGATGGCCATATCATATCACTTATTTTGGTTGCACGTGATGTTTATCCTTTATACGCCTTATTTTGCTTAGTACGGCGGTAGCATTATAAGATGATCTCTCACTAAATTTCAAGGTACAGGTGTTCTCCCTGAGTATGCACCGCTGCGACAGTTCTTTGTGCTGAGACACCACGTGATGATCGGGTTGTTGGAAATATGCCCTAGAGGCAATAATAAATGGTTATTATTATATTTCTTTGTTCATGATAATAGTCTATTATTCATGCTATAATTGTATTGTCCGGAAATCGTAATACATGTGTGAATACATAGACCACAACGTGTCCCTAGTAAGCCTCTAATTGACTAGCTCGTTGATCAACAGATAGTCATGGTTTCCTGACTATGGACATTGGATGTCATTGATAACGGGATCACATCATTAGGAGAATGATGTGATGGACAAGACCCAATCCTAAGCATAGCATAAAAGATCGTGTAGTTTCGTTTGCTAGAGCTTTTCCAATGTCAAGTATCTTTTCCTTAGACCATGAGATCGTGCAACTCCCGGATACCGTAGGAGTGCTTTGGGTGTGCCAAACGTCACAACGTAACTGGGTGACTATAAAGGTGCACTACGGGTATCTCCGAAAGTGTCTGTTGGGTTGGCACGGATCGAGACTGGGATTTGTCACTCCGTGTGACGGAGAGGTATCTCTGGGCCCACTCGGTAATTCATCATCATAATGAGCTCAATGTGACTAAGGCGTTAGTCACGGGATCATGCATTGCGGTACGAGTAAAGAGACTTGCCGGTAACGAGATTGAACAAGGTATTGGGATACCGACGATCGAATCTCGGGCAAGTAACATACCGATTGACAAAGGGAATTGCATACGGATTGATTGAATCCTCGACACCGTGGTTCATCCGATGAGATCATCGTGGAACATGTGGGAGCCAACATGGGTATCCAGATCCCGCTGTTGGTTATTGACCGGAGAGGCGTCTCGGTCATGTCTGCATGTCTCCCGAACCCGTAGGGTCTACACACTTAAGGTTCGGTGACGCTAGGGTTGTAGAGATATATGTATGCGGAAACCCGAAAGTTGTTCGGAGTCCCGGATGAGATCCCGGACGTCACGAGAGGTTCCGGAATGGTCCGTAGGTGAAGAATTATATATAGGAAGTCCAGTTTCGGCCACCGGGAAAGTTTCGGGGGTTACCGGTATTGTACCGGGACCACCGGAAGGGTCCCGGGGGTCCACCGGGTGGGGCCACCTATCCCGGAGGGCCCCGTGGGCTGAAAGTGGAAGGGAACCAGCCCTTAGTGGGCTGGGGCGCCCCCCTTGGGCCTCCCCCCATGCGCCTAGGGTTGGGAACCCTAGGGGGGGAGCTTCCCCCTTGCCTTGGGGGGCAAGGCACCCCTTCCCCCCCTTTGGCCGCCGCCCCCCTTGGAGATCCCATCTCCCTGGGCCGGCACCCCCCCAGGGGGCCTATATAAAGGGGGGAGGGCAGCAACCTACAGCCTTGGGCGCCTCCCTCTTCCCCTGCAACACCTCTCTCTCTCTCTCTCTCTCTCTCTCTCTCGCAGAAGCTCGGCGAAGCCCTGCCGGAGAACCGCTACATCCACTACCACGCCGTCGTGCTGCTGGATCTCCATCAACCTCTCCTTCCCCCTTGCTGGATCAAGAAGGAGGAGACGTCGCTGCACCGTACGTGTGTTGAACGCGGAGGTGCCGTCCGTTCGGCACTCAGTCATCGGTGATTTGGATCACGGCGAGTACGACTCCGTCATCCACGTTCATTGGAACGCTTCCGCTCGCGATCTACAAGGGTATGTAGATGCACTCCCTTTCCCTCGTTGCTAGTATACTCCATAGATGCATCTTGGTGAATGTAGGAAAATTTTAAAATTATGCTACGATTCCCAACGGTGGCATCATGAGCCAGGCCTATGCGTAGTTACTATGCACGAGTAGAACACAAAGCAGTTGTGGGCGTTGAGTTTGCCAATTCTTCTTGCCGCTACTAGTCGTTTCTCGTTTCGGCGGCATTGTAGGATGAAGCGGCCCGGACCGACCTTACACGTACGCTTACGTGAGACTGGTTCCACCGACTGACATGCACTAGTTGCATAAGGTGGCTAGCGGGTGTCTGTCTCTCCTACTTTAGTCGGAACGGATTCAATGAAAAGGGTCCTTATGAAGGGTAAATAGAAATTGGCAAATCACGTTGTGGTCATACGTAGGTAAGAAAACGTTCTTGCTAGAAACCTATAAACCACGTAAAAACTTGCAACAACAATTAGAGGACGTCTAACTTGTTTTTGCAGCAAGTGCTATGTGATGTGATATGGCCAGAAGATGTGATGAATGATATATGTGATGTATGAGATTGATCATATTCTTGTAATAGGAATCACGACTTGCATGTCGATGAGTATGACAACCGGCAGGAGCCATAGGAGTTGTCTTTATTATTTTGTATGACCTGCGTGTCATTGAATAACGCCATGTAAATTACTTTACTTTGTTGCTAAACGCGTTAGCCATAGAAGTAGAAGTAATCGTTGGCGTGACGACTTCATGAAGACACAATGATGGAGATCATGATGATGGAGATCATGGTGTCATGCCGGTGACGAAGATGGAGATCAAAGGAGCATAATGATATTGGCCATATCATGTCACTATTTGATTGCATGTGATGTTTATCATGTTTTTGCATCTTATTTGCTTAGAACGACGGTAGCAAGTAGGATGATCCCTTATAATAATTTCAAGAAAGTGTTCACCCTAACTGTGCACCGTTGCGAAGGTTCGTTGTTTCGAAGCACCACGTGATGATCAGGTGTGATAGATTCTAACGTTCGAATACAACGGGTGTTGACGAGCCTAGCATGTATAGACAAGGCCTCGGAACACACGCAATACACTTAGGTTGACTTGACGAGCCTAGCATGTACAGACATGGCCTCGGAACACGGAGGACCGAAAGGTCGAGCATGAGTCGTATAGAAGATACGATCAACATGGAGATGTTCACCGATTTTGACTAGTTCGTCTCACGTGATGATCGGACATGGCCTAGTTAAACTCGGATCATGTTTCACTTAGATGACGAGAGGGATGTCTATCTGAGTGGGAGTTCATTAAATAATTTGATTAGATGAAATCAATTATCATGAACTTAGTCTAAAATCTTTACACTATGTCTTGTAGATCAAATGGCCAACGTTGTCCTCAATTTCAACGCGTTCCTAGAGAAAACCAAGCTGAAAGATGATGGCAGCAACTATACGGACTGGGTCCGGAACCTGAGGCTCATCCTTATAGTAGCCAAGAAAGATTATGTCTTAGAAGCACCGCTAGGTGATGCACCAATCCCACAGAACCAAGACGTTATGAACGCTTGGCAATCACGTGCTGATGATTACTCCCTCGTTCAGTGCGGCATGCTTTACAGCTTAGAGCCGGGTCTCCAAAAGCGTTTTGAGAAACATGGAGCATATGAGATGTTCGAGGAGCTGAAACTGGTTTTTCA
This sequence comes from Triticum aestivum, assembly GCF_018294505.1. Classification (NCBI taxonomy): domain Eukaryota; kingdom Viridiplantae; phylum Streptophyta; class Magnoliopsida; order Poales; family Poaceae; genus Triticum; species Triticum aestivum. The sequence goes on from NC_057796.1 coordinate 366,323,450, forward strand.
AGCTCATGCCCGGGTCGAGAGATATGATGTCTCCGACAAGTTCTTCAGCTGTAAAATGGAGGAGAACAGTTCTGTTAGTGAGCACATACTCAGAATGTCTGGGTTGCACAACTGCTTGTCTCAGCTGGGAGTTAATCTCCCGGATGACGCGGTCATTGACAGAATCCTCCAGTCACTTCCACCAAGCTACAAGAGCTTTGTGACGAACTACAATATGCAGGGGATGGAAAAGACCATTCCCGAGGTATATTCAATGCTGAAATCAGCGGAAGGGGAGATCAGAAAAGAACATCAAGTGTTGATGGTGAATAAAACCACCAAGTTCAAGAAGGGCAAGGGTAAGAAGAACTTCAAGAAGGACGACAAGGGAGTTGCCGCGCCCGGTAAACCAGTTACTGGGAAGAAGTCAAAGAATGGACCCAAGCCCGGGACTGAGTGCTTTTATTGCAAGGGAAGTGGTCACTGGAAGCGGAACTGCCCCAAATACTTAGCGGACAAGAAGAAGGCCGGCAACACCAAAGGTATATGTGATATACATGTAATTGATGTGTACCTTACCAGTACTCGTAGTAGCTCCTGGATCTCCATCAACCGCTCCTTCCCCCTTGCTGGATCAAGAAGGAGGAGACGTCGCTGCACCGTACGTGTGTTGAACGCGGAGGTGCCGTCCGTTCGGCACTCGGTCATCGGTGATTTGGATCATGGCGAGTACGACTCCGTCATCCACGTTCATTGGAACGCTTCCGCTCGCGATCTACAAGGGTATGTAGATGCACTCCCTTCCCCTCGTTGCTAGTATACTCCATAGATGCATCTTGGTGAACGTAGGAAAATTTTAAAATTATGCTACGATTCCCAACACGGGTGTGATAAGCTATACGTTCACATGCAACGGATGCAAGCCAGTTTTGCACACGCAGAATACTCGGGTTAAACTTGACAAGCCTAGCATATGCAGATATGGCCTTGGAACACTGAGACCGAAAGGTCGAGCGTGAATCATATAGTAGATATGATCAACATAGTGATGTTCACCATTGAAAACTTCCCCATCTCACGTGATGATCGGACATGGTTTAGTTGATATGGATCACGTGATCATTTAGATGACTTGAGGGATGTCTATCTAAGTGGGAGTTCTTAAGTAATATGATTAATTGAACTTTAATTTATCATGAACTTAGTCCTGATAGTATTTGCATAACTATGTTGTAGATCAATAACTTGCGATGTAGCTCCCCATTTATTTTTGATATGTTCCTAGAGAAAAACTATGTTGAAAGTTGATAGTAGCAATGATGCGGACTAGGTCCATGATCTGAGGATTATCCTCATTGCTGCACAGAAGAATTATGTCCTTGATGCACCGCTAGGTGACAGACCTATTGCAGGAGCAGATACAGACGTTATGAACGTTTGGCAAGTTTGGTATGATAACTACTTGATAGTTCAGTGCGCCATGCTTTACGGCTTAGAACTGGGAGTTCAAAAACGTTTTGAAACGCCACGGAGCATATAAGATGTTCCAAGAGCTGAAATTGGTATTTCAGACTCATGCCCGAGGCGAGAGGTATGAGACCTCTGACAAGTACTTTGTCTACAAGATGGAGGAGAATAGCTCAACCAGTGAGCATGTGCTCAGATTGTCTGAGTACTACAATCGCTTGAATCAAGTGGGAGTTAATCTTCCAGAAAGAATAGTGATTGACAGAATTCTCTAGTCACTATCACCAAGTTATTGGAATTTCGTGATGAACTATAATATGCAAGGGATGACGAAAACGATTCCCAAGCTCTTCGCGATGCTGAAATCGGCGAAGGTAGAAATCAAGAAATAGCATCAAGTGTTGATGGTTAACAAGACTACTAGTTTCAAGAAAAGGGCAAAGGGAAAGAAAGAGGAACTTCAAAGAGGAATAGCAAGCAAGTTGATGTTCCCATGAAGAAGCCCAAAGCTAGACCCAAGCCTGGAACTGAGTGCTTCTACTGCAAAGGAAATGGTCACTGGAAGTGGAACTGCCCTAGATATTTGGCGAATAAGAAGGATGACAAAGTGAACAAAAATATATTTGATATACATGTTATTGATGTGTATTTTACTAGTGTTTATAGCAACCCCACAATATTTGATACTGGTTTAGTTGCTAAGAGTAGTAACTAAAACCACGAGTTGCAGAATGAACACAGACTAGTTATGGGCGAAGTGACGATGTGTGTTGGAAATGATTCCAAGGTTGATAAGATCACAATCGCACACTCCCTCTACCTTCGAGATTAGTGTTGGACCAAAATAAAAGTTATTTGGTGTTTGCGTTGAGCATGAATATGATTGGATCATGTTTATTGCAATTCGGTTATTCATTTAAATCAAAGAATAATTGTTGTTCTGTTTACATGAATAAAACCTTCTATGGTCATATACTTAATATAAATGGTTTATTGAATCTCGATCATAATGATACACATATTCATAATATTGATGCCAAAAGATGCAAAGTTGATAATGATAGTGCAACATATTTGTGGCACTGCCGTTTAGATCATATTGGTATAAAGCGCATGAAGAAACTCCATGCTGATGGGCTTTTGGAATCACTTGATGCTTGCGAACCATGCCTCATGGGCAAGAGGACTAAGACTCCGTTCTCCGAAACAATGGAGCGAGCAACAGACTTGTTGGAAATAATACATACTTATGTATGCGGTCCGATGAGTGTTGAGGCTCGCGACGGGTATCGTTATTTTCTAACCTTCGCAGATGATTTGAGCAGATATGGGTATATCTACTTGATGAAACGTAAAGTCTGAAACATTTGAAAAGTTCAAAAAAATTCAGAGTGAAGTGGAAAATCATCGTAACAAGAAAATAAAGTTTCTACGATCTAATCATGGAGGCGAATATTTGAGTTACGAGTTTGGTCTTCATTTGAAACAATGTGAAATAGTTTCGCAACTCACCCCACCTGGAACACCACAGCGTAATGGTGTGTCTGAACGTCGTAACCGTACTTTATTAGATATGGTGCGATCTATGATGTCTCTTACCGATTTACCACTATTGTTTTGGGGTTATGCATTAGAGACAACTGCATTCACATTAAATAGGGCACCATCTAAATCCGTTGAGATGACACAGTATGAACTATGGTTTGGCATGAAACCTAAGTTGTCGTTTCTTAAAATTTGGGGCTGTGATGCTTATGTGAAAAAGTTTCAACCTGGTAAGCTCGAACCCAAATCATAGAAATGCGTCTTCATAGGATACCCAAAGAAAACTGTTGGGTACACCTTCTATCACAGATCCGAAGGCAAGATATTCTTTGCTAAGAATGGATCCTTTCTAGAGAAGAAGTTTCTCTCGAAAGAAGTGAGTGGGAGGAAAAGTAGAACTTGATGAGGTAATTGTACCTTCTCCCGAGTTGGAAAGTAGGTCATCACAGAAATCAGTTTCAGTGATTCCTACACTATTAGTGAGGAAGTTAATGATGATGATCATGAAACTTCGGATCAAGTTACTACAGAACTTCGTAGGTCAACCAGAGCACGATCCGCACCAGAGTGGTATGGTAATCTTGTACTGGAAGTCATGTTACTAGACCATGATGAACTTACGAACTATGAGGAAGCGATGATGAGCCCAGATTCCGCGAAATGGCTTGAGACCATGAAATCTGAGATGGGATCCATGTATGAAAACAAAGTGTGGACTTTCATGGATTTGCCCGATGATCGGCAAACCATAGAAAATAAATGGATCTTCAAGAGGAAGACGGACGCTGATAGTAGTGTTACTATCTAGAAAGCTCAAATTGTCGCAAAAAGGTTTTGGACAAGTTCAAGGTGTTGACTATGATGAGATTTTATCACTCGTATCGATGCTCAAGTCTGTCCGAATCATGTTAGCAATTGTCGCATTTTATGAAATCTGGCAAATGGATATCAAAACTACATTCCTTAATGGATTTATTAAAGAAGAGTTGTATATGATGCAACCAGAAGGTTTTGTCAATCCTAAAGGTGCTAACAAAATGTGCAAGCTCCAGCGATCCATCTATGGACTGGTGCAAGCATCTCGGAGTTGGAATATACTCTTTGATGAGTTGATCAAAGCATATAGTTTTATACAGACTTGCGGTGAAGCCTGTATTTACAAGAAAGGGAGCACTAAAACCTTTCTGATAAGTATATGTGAATGACATATTGTTGATCGAAAATGATGTAGAATTTTCTGGAAAGCATAAAGGAGTATTCGAAAGGAGTTTTTTCAAAAGAAATACATCAGTGAAGATGCTTACATATTGGGCATCAAGATCTATAGAGATAGATCAAGATGCTTGATAAAATTTTCAATGAATACATACCTTGACAAGATTTTGAAGTAGTTCAAAATGGAATAGTCAAAGAAAGAGTCCTTGCCCGTATTGCAAAGGTGTGAAGTTGAGTAAGACTCAAAACCCGACCACGGCAGAAAATAGAAAGAGAATGAAATTCATTCCCTATGCCTCAGCCATAGGTTCTATAAAGTATGCCATGCTGTGTGCCAGACCTATCGTATACCTTGCTATGATTTTGGCAATGAAGTACAATAGTGATCTAGGAGTAGATCACTGGACAGCGGTCAAAATTATCCTTAGAGGACTAAGGAAATATTTCTCGGTTACAGAGGTGACAAAGAGTTACGTCGATGCAAGCTTTTACACCGATCCAGATGACTCTGCGTCTCAATCTGGATACATATTGAAAGTGGGAGCAATTAGCTAGAGTAGCTCCGTGTAGAGCATTGTAGACATAGAAACTTGCAAAATACATACGGATCTGAATATGGCAGACCCGTTGACTAAACCTCTCTCACAAGCAAAACATGATCACACCTTAGTACCCTTTGGGTGTTAATCACATGGCGATCTGAACTAGATTACTGACTCTATTAAACCCTTTGGGTGTTGGTCACATGGTGACGTGAACTATGGGTGTTAAATCATATGGCGATGTGAACTAGATTATTGACTCTAGTGCAAGTGGGAGACTGAAGAAAATATGCCCTAGAGGCAATAATAAAGTTGTTATTTATATTTCCTTATATCATGATAAATGTTTATTATTCATGCTAGAATTGTATTAACCGGAAACTTAGTACATGTGTGAATACATAGACAAAATACAGTGTCCCTAGTATGCCTCTACTAGACTAGCTCGTTAATCAAAGATGGTTAAGTTTCCTAACCATATACATGTGTTGTCATTTGATGAACGGGATCACATCATTAGAGAATGATGTGATGGACAAGACCCATCCATTAGCTTAGCATAATGATCGTTAAGTTTTATTGCTATTGCTTTCTTCATGACTTATACATGTTTCTCTGACTATGAGATTATGCAACTCCGAATACCGGAGGAACACTTTGTGTGCTATCAAACGTCACAACGTAACTGGGTGATTATAAAGATGCTCTACAGGTGTCTTCGAAGGTATTTGTTGGGTTGGCATAGGTCGAGATTAGGATTTGTCACTCCGTGTATCGGAGAGGTATCTCTGGGCCCTCTCGGTAATGCACATCACTATAAGCCTTGCAAGCAATGTGACTAATGAGTTAGTTGCGGGATGATGCATTACAGAATGAGTAAAGAGACTTGTCGGTAACGAGATTGAACTAGGTATGGTGATACCGACGATCGAATCTCGGGCAAGTAACATACTGATGACAAAGGGAACAACGTATGCTGTTATGCGGTTTGACCGATAAATATCTTCGTAGAATATGTAGGAGCCAATATGAGCATCCAGGTTCCGCTATTCTTATTAACCGGAGATGTGTCTCGGTCATTTCTACATAGTTCTCGAACCCGTGGGGTCCGCACGCTTAACGTTCGATGATGATTTGTATTATGAGTTATGTGATTTGATGACCGAAATTTGTTCGGAGTCCCCGATGAGATCACAGACATGACGAGGAGTCTCGAAATGGTCGAGAGGTAAAGATCGATATATTGGAAGGCTATATTCGGACACCGGAAAGGTTTCGAGTGATTCGGGTATTTTTTGGAGTACCGGAGAGTTACAGAAATTCGCCGGGGGAAGTAGTGGGCCTTAATGGGCCATACGGGAAAGGAGCGAAGGGCCTCAAGGGTTGGCCGCGCGCCCCCTATGGGCTGGTCCGAATTGGACTAGGAGGGGGCGGCGCCCCCCTCCTTCCTTCTCCCCTCTTCCTCCTGCCCTTCCTTCTCCTAGTTGGAATAGGAAAGGGGGGGGCGAATCCTACTTGGACCGGGAGTCCAAGTAGGACTCCCCCCTTTGGTGCGCCCCCTTGGGCAGGCCTCCTCTTCCCCCCTCCTTTATATATGTGGGAAGGGGGCACCCCAAAGACACACAAGTTGATCTTTAGCCATGTGCGGTGCCCCCCTCCATAGTCTTACACCTCGGTCATATCGTCGTAGTGCTTAGGCGAAGCCCTGCGCCGGTAACTTCATCATCACCGTCACCACGCCGTCGTACTGACGAAACTCTCCCTTGGCCTCAATTGGATCAAGAGTTCAAGGGACGTCACCGAGCTGAACGTGTGCAGATCGCGGAGGTGCCATGCGTTCGGTACTTGGATCGGTTGGATTGTGAAGATGTTCGACTACATCAACCGCGTTACTAAACGCTTCCGCTTTCGGTCTACGAGGGTACGTGGACACACTCTCCCCACTCGTTGCTATGTTTCTCCTAGATAGATCTTGCGTGATCGTAGGATTTTTTTTGAAATACTACGTTCCCCAACAGTGGTTTCCCCCCAAGAGGAGAGGATGATGCAGTACAGTAGAGATAAATATTCCCCTCTGTTAAGAACCAAGGTTATCGATCTAGTAGGAGAACCACGCAACAACTCGTTAGCAGTACCTACACACAAAATAACAAATACTTGCACCAAACGCAAACAAGGTGTTGTCAATCCCTTGGCGGTTAATTGCAAAGATCAAATCTCGTACTGATAGATAGATAAATAAAAACATAAAATAAAATAAAGTAAATAAAAGTGCAGCAATATATTATTGGATTTTAATATATGATTTAGATATACCCCGGGTGTAACACCCCGGATGTAACTTGCCATATTTGTAACTCCGACTCTTGCCATTTTCGGCTATGTGCTATGTTATTTCCTCCATTGACGGGTTTTGTCTTTCGTTTTTCTTTTTGTCATGTCATGCTTTTTCATATCATGTCATCATGTGCATTGCATTTGCATACGTGTTCGTCTCTTGCATCCGAGCATTTTCCCCGTTGTCCGTTTTGCAATCCGGCGCTCCTATCTCCTCCGGCGCATCCCTCTTGTTTTCTTTCATGTGTGAGGGTCAAACTTTCTCGGAATGGACCGAGGCTTGTCAAGTGGCCTTAATATACCACCCGGAGACCACCGGTCAAGTTTCGTTCCATCTGGAGGTCGTTTGGTACTCCAACGTTTAACCGGACATCCACAAAGTCCATTTGAGTGTCCAGCAAAACCCCCCTCTAAAACCAGCCCAAAACCCACCAAACTCTCTTCCATGCTCTAGGTCGTTCGATCACGATCGTGTGGGCGAAAACCGCACCTCATTTGGAGTCTCCTAGCTCCCCCTACCTATAAAACTCCATCCCCTCCCGTATACAAACGCACACAAACCCTAACCCGCTCCTCGCGCCGCGCCGGACACGTCCGCCGTCGGCCGGACGCACTGGCCGCAGCCAACCGCGTCGCGCCACGTCACCCTCTCTCTCTCCTCCACC